>NC_088407.1:24467655-24575155 GCF_034236695.1 Oncorhynchus nerka
TCCTCTCTCCTATCCTCGCCTGGCCAGGGAAGACTGTCTTGAGATAGGAGTTGGAATGTGATTCATTTTTTAAAGGTGGTTATCTTGCAGACAGAGGTATTTTCAGTTCAAGGTCCCTCCTTGAAGTTTATACGAAATGTGAAAGGACAATACTACCTGAACTGAAACATGAATGGTTGTAAACAGTTCCA
Source organism: Oncorhynchus nerka (assembly GCF_034236695.1). Lineage (NCBI taxonomy): Eukaryota > Metazoa > Chordata > Actinopteri > Salmoniformes > Salmonidae > Oncorhynchus > Oncorhynchus nerka. The sequence continues at coordinate 24,467,847 of NC_088407.1, forward strand.
ACTACCCACTCTTGTACTTAACTGGTATCCTGGAAAATAACACACCGTCATTGCAGCAGCTCAGTCTTATGCTAAGATACAGTCGTAGGTGATGTGGCTTTTGTGTTAGAATCAGGGATAGTGACTTCCTACTGACATGCATGTGAATGCCTACACAAACCCTGTGTAAGATACTACAAGGTTATAGGAGGCCAGAGAAGGGACCACAGAATCTCTGTTTATACCTGGTTCTAACATGTGTCCTTTGTTCTGACCATGTCCACAACCTTTAGCTAGATGGATACAATTAAAAGATGCATTGTGAACTGATGTTGATCAGATCTTCTAAGTGTAAACGGGCATGATCAGAGACGAAGGACGCATGTTAGCGTCCGGTATAAACGGGGCTAGAGATCAGCATCGGTAAGAAAATGCTGAATGAGTCACGAGTAGACGCATACACAGTATGTCTCTATCTACAGTTCCTTTGGCTGTACCCACTCCCACCATACTATACAGAGGAGTATAAGAGAGTTGATGCTGCAGTCATCAGCTATGCTATGGGGCCTCTTCCCACCCATTGATCAGGAACTAAGCACCGTCTTTAATTGGGTGGATGGGGTCGATCGCCCATACAGACAGCAGGGGCCCTGAGAAGTATTGGAGATGTGTGTGTGTATGTGTAAGTATATTAGAATCATTTGGCCTCTGCGCTACCAGTGAAATGAGCTGGGCCAGGGGCTCTCAGAGCAATCACATATCACACACCCTGCCGGTCATATTGAAGTGACGCTAGCCTAGTCCGGTGTGTGCGTATATAGAGCATGCACGAGTGTACAGTGTGTGTGAGTGTACGTACAGCATACAGTTGAAGTCGGAAGATTACATACACCTTAGCCAAATACATTTAAACTCAGTTTTTCACAATTCCTGACATTTAATCCTAGTAAAAATTCCCTGTTTTAGGTCAGTTAGGATCACCACTATACTTTAAGAATGTGAAATGTCAGAATAATAGTAGAGAGAATTATTTATTTCAGCTTTTATTTCTTTCATCACATTCCCAGTACTCAATTAGTATTTGCTAGCATTGCCTTTACATTTTTTAACTTTAACATTTTGGGTAACCTTCCACAAGCTTCCCACAATAAGTTGGGCCCATTCCTCCTGGCAGAGCTGGTGTAACTAAGTCAGGTTTGTAGGCCTCCTGGCTCGCACACAAGCGTTATCAATTCTGCCCACAAATGTTCTATAGGTTTGAGGTCAGGGCTTTGTGATGGCCACTCCAATATCTTGACTTTGTTGTTTAAGCCATTTTGCCACAACTTTGGAAGTATGCTTGGGGTCATTGTCCATTTGGAAGACCCCATTTGCGACCAAGCTTTAACTTCCTGACTGACGTCTTGAGAAGTTGCTTCAATATATCCAAACAATTTTCCTGCCTCATGATGCATCTATTTTGTGAAGTGCACCCGTCCCTCCTGCAGCAAAGCACCCCACAACATGATGTTGCCACCTCCGTGCTTTACGGTTGGGGGGTATTTTTCGGTTTGCAAGCCTCCCCCTTTTTCCTCCAAACATAACAATGGTCGTTATGGCCAAACAGTTCTATTTCTGTTTCATCAGACCAGATGACATTTCTCCAAAAAGTACGATCTTTGTCCCCATGTGCAGTTGCAAACCGTAGTCTGGCTTTTTAATGGCGGCCTTTCAGGTTATTAGAACTCAACAACCCGGTCACATTCCGCCTCGCTCCACAGGTAGTATCACATTTTCATTTCATTTCATTACAGTACAACGGTTTGATTTGTTTGATCGTAGCTAGCTACATAGCCGTCTCTGTATCAAAGATAATTGTGTAGTCTAGAGCGATTTTCTAGGTTACCTAGCCAGCTATTGTCGTTCTTTTAACGCAACGTAACGTAATCAACAACGCAGCCACTGCCAGCTAGCCTACAAAGTCAACAACGCAGCCACTGCCACCTAGCCTACTTCAGCAGTACTGTATCATTTTTAATCATTTTAGTCAATAAGATTCTTGCTACGTAAGCTCAACTTTCTGAACATTCGAGACGTGTAGTCCACTTGTCATTCCAATCTCCTTTGCATTAGCGTAGCCTCTTCTGTAGCCTGTCAACTATGTGTCTGTCTATCCCTGTTCTCTCCTCTCTGCACAGACCATACAAACGCTCCACACCGCGTGGCCGCGGCCACCCTAATCTGGTGGTCCCAGCGCGCACGACCCACGTGGAGTTCCAGGTCTCCGGTAGCCTCTGGAACTGCCGATCTGCGGCCAACAAGGCAGAGTTCATCTCAGCCTATGCCTCCCTCCAGTCCCTCGACTTCTTGGCACTGACGGAAACATGGATCACCACAGATAACACTGCTACTCCTACTGCTCTCTCTTCGTCCGCCCACGTGTTCTCGCACACCCCGAGAGCTTCTGGTCAGCGGGGTGGTGGCACCGGGATCCTCATCTCTCCCAAGTGGTCATTCTCTCTTTCTCCCCTTACCCATCTGTCTATCGCCTCCTTTGAATTCAGGCAATACGCTCGACCTCATCTTTACTAGATGCTGTTCTTCCACTAACCTCATTGCAACTCCCCTCCAAGTCTCCGACCACTACCTTGTATCCTTTTCCCTCTCGCTCTCATCCAACACTTCCCACACTGCCCCTACTCGGATGGTATCGCGCCGTCCCAACCTTCGCTCTCTCTCCCCCGCTACTCTCTCCTCTTCCATCCTATCATCTCTTCCCTCTGCTCAAACCTTCTCCAACCTATCTCCTGATTCTGCCTCCTCAACCCTCCTCTCCTCCCTTTCTGCATCCTTTGACTCTCTATGTCCCCTATCCTCCAGGCCGGCTCGGTCCTCCCCTCCCGCTCCGTGGCTCGACGACTCATTGCGAGCTCACAGAACAGGGCTCCGGGCAGCCGAGCGGAAATGGAGGAAAACTCGCCTCCCTGCGGACCTGGCATCCTTTCACTCCCTCCTCTCTACATTTTCCTCTTCTGTCGCTGCTGCTAAAGCCACTTTCTACCACTCTAAATTCCAAGCATCTGCCTCTAACCCTAGGAAGCTCTTTGCCACCTTCTCCTCCGTCCTGAATCCCCTCCCCCTCCCCCTCCTCCCTCTCTGCAGATGACTTCGTCAACCATTTTGAAAAGAAGGTCGACGACATCCGATCCTCGTTTGCTAAGTCAAACGACACCGCTGGTTCTGCTCACACTGCCCTACCCTGTGCTCTGACCTCTTTCTCCCTCTCTCTCAGATGAAATCTCGCGTCTTGTGACGGCCGGCCTCCCAACAACCTGCCCGCTTGACCCTATCCCCTCCTCTCTTCTCCAGACCATTTCCGGAGACCTTCTCCCTTACCTCACCTCGCTCATCAACTCATCCCTGACCGCTGGCTACGTCCCTTCCGTCTTCAAGAGAGCGAGAGTTGCACCCCTTCTGAAAAAACCTACACTCGATCCCTCCGATGTCAACAACTACAGACCAGTATCCCTTCTTTCTTTTCTCTCCAAAACCCTCGAACGTGCCGTCCTTGGCCAGCTCTCCCGCTATCTCTCACAGAATGACCTTCTTGATCCAAATCAGTCAGGTTTCAAGACTAGCCATTCAACTGAGACTGCTCTTCTCTGTATCACGGAGGCGCTCCGCACTGCTAAAGCTAACTCTCTCTCCTCTGCTCTCATCCTTCTAGACCTATCGGCTGCCTTCGATACTGTGAACCATCAGATCCTCCTCTCCACCCTCTCCGAGTTGGGCATCTCCGACGCGGCCCACGCTTGGATTGCGTCCTACCTGACAGGTCGCTCCTACCAGGTGGCGTGGCGAGAATCCGTCTCCTCACCACGTGCTCTCACCACTGGTGTCCCCCAGGGCTCTGTTCTAGGCCCTCTCCTATTCTCGCTATACACCAAGTCACTTGGCTCTGTCATAACCTCACATGGTCTCTCCTATCATTGCTATGCAGACGACACACAATTAATCTTCTCCTTTCCCCCTTCTGATGACCAGGTGGCGAATCGCATCTCTGCATGTCTGGCAGACATATCAGTGTGGATGACGGATCACCACCTCAAGCTGAACCTCGGCAAGACGGAGCTGCTCTTCCTCCCGGGGAAGGACTGCCCGTTCCATGATCTCGCCATCACGGTTGACAACTCCACTGTGTCCTCCTCCCAGAGCGCTAAGAACCTTGGCGTGATCCTGGACAACACCCTGTCGTAACATCAAGGCGGTGGCCCGTTCCTGTAGGTTCATGCTCTACAACATCCGCAGAGTACGACCCTGCCTCACACAGGAAGCAGCGCAGGTCCTAATCCAGGCACTTGTCATCTCCCGTCTGGATTACTGCAACTCGCTGTTGGCTGGGCTCCCTGCCTGTGCCATTAAACCCCTACAACTCACGCAGAATGCCGCAGCCCGTCTGGTGTTCAACCTTCCCAAGTTCTCTCACGTCACCCCGCTCCTCCGCTCTCTCCACTGGCTTCCAGTTGAAGCTCGCAACAAGACCATGGTGCTTTCCTACGGAGCTGTGAGGGGAACGGCACCTCAGTACCTCCAGGCTCTGATCAGGCCCTACACCCAAACAAGGGCACTGCGTTCATCCACCTCTGGCCTGCTCGCCTCCCTACCACTGAGGAAGTACAGTTCCCGCTCAGCCCAGTCAAAACTGTTCGCTGCTCTGGCCCCCCAATGGTGGAACAAACTCCCTCACGACGCCAGGACAGCGGAGTCAATCACCACCTTCCGGAGACACCTGAAACCCCACCTCTTTAAGGAATACCTAGGATAGGATAAAGTAATCCTTCTCACCCCCCTTAAAAGATTTAGATGCACTATTGTAAAGTGGCTGCTCCACTGGATGTCATAAGGTGAATGCACCAATTTGTAAGTCACTCTGGATAAGAGCGTCTGCTAAATGACTTAAATGTAATGTAAATGTAAAATGTTATGTCGGTATAGGACTCGTTTTACTGTGGATATCGATACTTTTGCAGCTGGTTCCTCCAGCATCTTCACAAGTACCTTTGCTGTTGTTCTGGAATTGATTTGCACTTTTCATACCAAAGTACATTCATCTCTAGGAGACAGAACACGTCTCTTTCCTCAGCAGTGTGGCGGCTGCGTGGTCCCATGGTGTTTATACTTGCGTAAAATTGTACAGATGAACATGGTACCTTCATGCGTTTGGAAATTAATCCCAAGGATGAACCAGACTGTAAACAATTGTTGGAAACATTACTTGTGCCCTTCACAAAGTAAATGTCCTAACAGACTTGCCAAAACTATAGTTTGTTAACAAGATATTTGAGGAGTGGTTGAAAAACAAGTTTTAATGACTCCAACCTAGGTATAAGTGAACTTCCGACTTCAACTGTATGTGTGCGCATCCGTGCAAGTAGACATAATGTATATGAGTATATCTAGCAAGCCGAGGTGTGTGTGTGTGTGTGTGCGTGTCCTACTCCTTACTCGTGGTGCAGCTGTGAGGCATGCCGGAAAAGCTCCTTCCAGGCCAGAGAGCGCTGGATGCAGTCGTTGAGGGTCTGCTTGCTGGAGACCACATATCACTAGAAGATCCTGACCAGGGAGATCTCTTGGCAGCACAGCTGAATGGTCTCATTGCTCATCAGTCATAACAATAACACAGAAAATATCAACACCAACAACAGAGAAAAGATGCAAGACAACACATTACTAGTAGGGCTTGTGTAACACAGTGCATTCGGAACAGTTTGTTACGTTACGGCCTTATTCTAAAATGTATTAAATCAATCTACACACAATACCCCATAATGACAAAGGGAAAACAGGTTTTTAGACATATCACATTTACATAAGTATTCAGACCCCTTCACCCCCGATTGCTCCGTTCGACCGGGTGGCCAGCTCTAGGAAGAGTCTTCGTGGTTCTAAACTTCTTCCATTTAAGAATGATGAAGGCCACTGTGATCTTGGGGACAATCAATGCTGCAATAATGTTTTGGTATTTTTCCCCAGATCTGTTCCTTGACAAAATCCTGTCTCGGAGCTCTACGGACAATTCCTTCGACCTCATGGCTTGGTTTTTGCTCTGACATGCACGGTCAACAGTGGGACATTATACAGACAGGTTTGTGCCTTTCCAAATCATGTCCAATCAATAGAATTTACCACAGGTGGTCTCCAATCAAGTTGAAGAAACATCTCAAGGATGATCAATGGAAACAGGATGCACTTGAGCTTAAATTCGAGACTCATAGCAAAGGGTCTGAATACTAATGTAAATGAGGTATTTCTGTTTTTTTATTTTGCAAAAATGTAATGTAACAAAATGTGGACAAAGACACTGGGGTCTGAATACTTTCCGAATGCACTGAATGATATATGTTTTATTTATTTAACCTTTATTTAACTAGGCAAGTCAGTTAAGAACAAATTCTTATTTACAATGACGGCCTACACCGGCCAAACCCTCCCCTAACCGGGACGACGCTGGGCCAAATTGTGTGCCGCCCTATGGTACTGAGTACACGTGTGTTATGTACACAGGACTTCAGATCTCTCTTGGTCAGGTGACTACTAGACCTACAGGGCCCCTACTACAATGAAGTAGCCTCACCAAGAGAAACTCAGGGCACCTACTACAATGATGTAGCCTCACCAAGAGAAACTCAGTGCCCCTACTACAATGAAGTAGCCTCACCAAGAGAAACTCAGGGCCCCTACTACAATGAAGTAGCCTCAACAAGAGAAACTCAGGGCCCCTACTACAATGAAGTAGCCTCACCAAGAGAAACTCAGGGCCCCTACTACAATGAAGTAGCCTCACCAAGAGAAACTCAGGGCCCCTACTACAATGAAGTAGCCTCACCAAGAGAAACTCAGGGCCCCTACTACAATGAAGTAGCCTCACCAAGAGAAACTCAGGGGCTAGTTACCATGACGTAGCCTCACCAAGAGAAACTCAGGGCCCTAGTTACCATGACGTAGCCTCACCAGGAGAAACTCAGGGCCCAAGTCACCATGACGTAGCCTCACCAGGAAAAGCTCAGGGCCCTAGTCACCATGACGTAGCATCACCAGGAGAAACTCAGGGCCCCTGCTACCATGACGTAGCCACACCAGGAGAAACTCAGGGCCCTAGCTACCATGACGTAGCCTCACCAGGAGAAACTCAGGGCCCCTGCTACCATGACGTAGCCTCACCAGGAGAAACTCAGGGCCCCTGCTACCATGACGTAGCCACACCAGGAGAAACTCAGGGCCCTAGCTACCATGACGTAGCCTCACCAGGAGAAGCTCAGGGCCCCTATTACCACGACATAGCCTCACAAGGAGATACTCGGGGCCCTAGTTACCATGACGTAGCCTCACCAAGAGAAACTCAGGGCCCTAGTTACCATGATGTAGCCTCACCAGTAGAAACTCAGGGCCCCTACTACCATGACGTTGCCTCACCAGGTGAAACTCTGGGCCCTAGTTACCATGATGTAGCCTCAAGGCTCCGAGTTGTAGACTACATATATTCCTGGTCAAGTAATTTGGTCAAGAAAAACCCACACCTCATGTTTTTCATCAAAAAGCTCAACAGTGGAATTGATTTAAAAAATCTACAGATGTAGCCCCCACCCCCTCCTCCCCTCCCTTTCAACTCCAAGCCTCCAGTCCAAGTGTAACGCTTTCTTCTGCTTGGGGTATGTATTGTATGGTTTTAATATTCATCATGTTAAAACGCCAGGTTGAAGTGTTTAGTCCCTGGTATCCCCCTCCAGGGGTGGATCACACCAGATGTATGCACATCTACATCTGTTCAGTCTGCATCCTAAATGCCATAGGGCTCTGGTTAAAAGTAGTGCACTATATCGGGAATAGGGTGCCATTTGGGACTCAGCCTCAGACTCCTGATGCAGGTGTGGTTGGCATTATAACCAAGCAGAGAGAGAGAGAAGAATTCCCGAGGCTTTAGAGGGGTAGAGTATAATTCAACCAGGCTCACATTTTAATTTTTAATAAATCCTCCTATATAATGACATGTAATGGCAGGGTGTCAGTCGACCATCGCCATCCTGTCTGTCACACAGATAAACACAGGTAGGATAGAGGGAGAGAGAGAGGGAGAGGAGAGGGAGATAAGAAACAGGAGAAAGAGAGAGAGAAATATAGAGACAGAGCGAGTCAAAGGGAGGACCGTGTCATTATTGGGGATGATGTCATGTATATAGTGGGATATGTGAAATGACAGCTTCCCTTTCATTCCTCTGATCAGTGGTTTAATCCTGACAGAGGAACAGCAGGCTGGGGAGCTGAGCCGCTCTGCTCTGCCTCACTCATATGTGTGTGTGTCTCTCTACCTCTTCTTCCTTGTTTTGTGTGTGTGTGTGTGTGTGTGTGTGTGTGTGTGTGTGTGTGTGTGTGTGTGTGTGTGTCTGTGCGTGCAAATGTATGTGTGTGCGCAAGATAAGTGCGTGTGTGTGTGTGTGTGTGTGTGTGTGTGTGTGTGTGTTCGAGTGCCCACGGCACCAGGAAAAAGTGTTCTACAGGCTGATTACACAGCCAAGCAAATGCCGCTTTTTAATGAAGGAGGGGGATAGAGAGAAAAACACAGGACATTTAATTGATATGTAAATGACAGAAATTCGCATTTGGGCTGAAGGTGGAGAGTGCTACAGCATTAACCAGCTTATGAGTTAATACATACAACATCTCTCTCTCTCTCTCTGAGAAGAAGAAGAAAGATGAATACAACATATGTCTCCTGAATCTTAACTGATTTCCTGAGTTCTTGTGTAATCAGGCAGTTTCCTGAGAATCTGCAGCTCTTCAAACCCCCGGCGCGGCACTGAGACGGAAAGGCACGTCTTGACTTAAGAGTAAAATCCACTGGCCTTTTCTTCTGTCTTCCAGACAGACAGAGACTGGGAGGCTTTGTGAAATACACCAGATGGTGTTGAATATCTGGGACGGACGGAGAGAGAGACTGAGCGTTGGAGTTTGTGTTGGACAATGTCCGACAGCTTGTTGTAACAGTGTATCTCTATGTACCATATAACATTGCAGAGTAGGTCGACAGAAGACAACAGCTGCTGCTAAAGGGCTTGAATAGAAGTGCACGTTGTGACAACTGCCGACGTGTGCACTCACTTCCGTCATCAAGTGCTTTGAGAGACTAGTCAAGGACCATATCACCTCCACCCTACCTGACACCCTAGACCCACTCCAATTTGCTTACCGCCCCAATAGGTCCACAGACGACGCAATTGCAACCACACTGCACACTGCCCTAACCCATCTGGACAAGAGGAATACCTATGTGAGAATGCTGTTCATCGACTACAGCTCAGCATTTAACACCACAGTACCCTCCAAACTCGTCATCGACCCTGGGTCTCGACCCCCCCCTGTGCAACTGGGTACTGGACTTCCTGACGGGCCGCCCCCAGGTGGTGAGGGTAGGCAACAACATCTCCACCCTGCTGATCCTCAACACTGGGGCCCCACAAGGGTGCGTTCTGAGCCCTCTCCTGTACTCCCTGTTCACCCACGACTGCGTGGCCATGCACGCCTCCAACTCAATCATCAAGTTGCAGACGACACTACAGTGGTAGGCTTGATTACCAACAACGACGAGACGGCCGACAGGGAGGAGGTGAGGGCCCTCAGAGTGTGGTGTCAGGAAAATCAACAAAACAAAGGAGATAATCGTGGACTTCAGGAAACAGCAGAGGGAGCACGCCCCCCATCCACATCGATGGAACAGTAGTGGAGAAGGTGAAAAGTTTTAAGTTCCTCGGCGTACACATCACGGACAAACTGAATTGGTCCACCCACACAGACAGCGTTGTGAAGAAGGAACAGCAGCGCCTCTTCAACCTCAGGAGGCTGAAGAAATTTGGCTTGCCACCAAAAGCACTCACAAACGTTTACAGATGCACAATTGACAGAATCCTGTCGGACTGTATCACCGCCTGGTACGGCAACTGCTCTGCCCACAACCGCATGGCTCTCCAGAGAGTAGTGAGGTCTACACAACGCATCACTGGGGGCAAACTACCTGCCCTCCAGCACACCTACACCACCCGATGTCACAGGAAGGCCAAAAAGATCATCAAGGACAACAGCCACCCGAGCCACTGCCTGTTCACCCCGCTATCATCCAGAAGGCGAGGTCAGTACAAGTACATCAAAGCTGGGACCGAGAGACTGAAAAACAGCTTCTATCTCAAGGCCATCAGACTGTTAAACAGCCATCACTAACAATGAGTGGCTTTTGCCAACATACCGACTCAACTCCAGCCACTTTAATAATGTACAAATGTATGAAAAATGTATCACTAGCCACTTTAAACAATACCACTTCATATAATGTTTACATACCCTACATTACTCATCTCAGATGTGTATATACTGTACTCTATACCATCTACTGCATCTTGCCATCTTTATGTAATACATGTATCACTAGCCACTTTAAACTATGCCACTTTTATGTTTACATACCCTACATTACTCATCTCATATGTATATACTGTACTCAATACCATCTACTGCATCTTGCCTATGCTCTTCTGTACCATCACTCATTCATATATTTTTATCTACCTATTCTTCATTCCTTTACACTTGTGTGTATAAGGTAGTAGTTGTGGTATTGTTAGGTTATATTACTCGTTGGTTATTACTGCATTGTCGGAACTTGAAGCACAACCATTTCGCTACACTTGCATTAACATCTGCTAACCATGTGTATGTGACAAATAAAATGTGATTTGATTTGAACCAAGGTTCTGTACGCCTCCCACCACTACTTAATTTCACCCATCACTGGCAACGACTATTCACCATGAAGATCACTTTATTGATCAATTTAAACACAAGGTCCAACCGAAATTTGACTTCCGCTTTTTAACAAAACAACTCCGAAAGACACAGAAATGCATAAATATACAGGTTTTTAGAGAGGTGTGGGGCGCTGCCACACTGGGCGCCCCGGGAGCTGTTGTTGTAGGGGGTTAAGCGCCTTGCTCAAAGGCAAAACGACAGGCAATGGCATCTAAGATTTGATACCAGCAACCCTCCTGGTGCCAGCTCACTTCCTGATGGATTTTTCCCCATCAGACCTGGGATTCGAACGGGCAACCCCCCGGTGGCTGGCTCGCCTCTCAAACAGCTGGACTACCTGCCGCCACAGTTGAAAGGGTAAGAAAAGGTTGCATAGAGCAAGTTCTAAGAGTTGGCATGTTCTGTTCACTGGAGACATACCACTACATACCAGGGACATTTACATTTACATTTACATTTAAGTCATTTAGCAGACGCTCTTATCCAGAGCGACTTACAAATTGGACAATGATCATTATCACTAGGGCCAACTCTTTTTACCACTACATACCAGGGACAATGATCATTATCACTAGGGCCAACTCTTTTTACCACTACATACCAGGGACAATGATCATCATCACTAGGGCCAACTCTTTTTACCACTACATACCAGGGACAATGATCATCATCACTAGGGCCAACTCTTTTTACCACTACATACCAGGGACAATGATCATTATCACTAGGGCCAACTCTTTTTACCACTACATACCAGGGACAATGATCATTATCACTAGGGCCAACTCTTTTTACCACTACATACCAGGGACAATGATCATTATCACTAGGGCCAACTCTTTTTACCACTACATACCAGGGACAATGATCATTATCACTAGGGCCAACTCTTTTACCACTACATACCAGGGACAATGATCATTATCACTAGGGCCAACTCTTTTTACCACTACATACCAGGGACAATGATCATCATCACTAGGGCCAACTCTTTTTACCACTACATACCAGGGACAATGATCATCATCACTAGGGCCAACTCTTTTTACAACTACATACCAGGGACAATGATCATTATCACTAGGGCCAACTCTTTTTACCACTACATACCAGGGACAATGATCATCATCACTAGGGCCAACTCTTTTTACCACTACATACCAGGGACAATGATCATTATCACTAGGGCCAACTCTTTTACCACTACATACCAGGGACAATGATCATTATCACTAGGGCCAACTCTTTTTACCACTACATACCAGGGACAATGATCATTATCACTAGGGCCAACTCTTTTTACCACTACATACCAGGGACAATGATCATTATCACTAGGGCCAACTCTTTTTACCACTACATACCAGGGACAATGATCATTATCACTAGGGCCAACTCTTTTTACCACTACATACCAGGGACAATGATCATTATCACTAGGGCCAACTCTTTTACCACTACATACCAGGGACAATGATCATTATCACTAGGGCCAACTCTTTTTACCACTACATACCAGGGACAATGATCATTATCACTAGGGCCAACTCTTTTTACCACTACATACCAGGGACAATGATCATCATCACTAGGGCCAACTCTTTTTACCACTACATACCAGGGACAATGATCATTATCACTAGGGCCAACTCTTTTTACCACTACATACCAGGGACAATGATCATTATCACTAGGGCCAACTCTTTTTACCACTACATACCAGGGACAATGATCATTATCACTAGGGCCAACTCTTTTTACCACTACATACCAGGGGCAATGATCATTATCACTAGGGCCAACTCTTTTTACCACTACATACCAGGGACAATGATCATCATCACTAGGGCCAACTTTTTTTACCACTACATACCAGGGACAATGATCATTATCACTAGGGCCAACTCTTTTTACCACTACATACCAGGGACAATGATCATTATCACTAGGGCCAACTCTTTTTTTGGCAAAAAAACCGTGGCAAAATGGCAACCTGTTCACTAGTGTACTACTTGACCTGTGTCCATTGGGATGCATTGTAAATACTGGTAAATCATGAGAATGTGTATATTCAACAACCACAGCTCCCCGCACCGCTCTGATTCAGAGGGGATGGGTTAAATGCAGAAGACACATTTCAGTTGAAAGCATTCTGTTGTACAACTGACTAGGTATCCCCTTTCCCTTCCACATTATTATCACTAGGCTATATTAAGGGGGTTATTGTTATTTTATTTTTTCGCTCTGGGCATTGGCTGGAACAGGGTCTGTTTGATTGTAAAATGATATTAAACAAGTTGTTGTGTTGTGTTCTCTCTCCAGCACGAAGCAAATAAAAGCCAAAACAAATGGTTGGTTAGGTCCCTGCAATGGTAGGGACACACACAGACACACACAAAAGTCGTGTGTGTACGTGCGCTTGTGCACATAGACGTGCACACAAGCACACACACACACACACACACACACACACACACACACACACACACACACACACACACACACACACACTGCTGCTGCTACCGTGAATCAAATGGACTCTGATTAGAAATGATTGGCCCAAAAATCACACACAGCGGAAACCACATTAGACAGAGCTGGTTCTGCTCCAGCTTTCAGAGAGAGAAAAAAACAGATCGAATCTTGAATCCTTCTCTTACCAAAATAAACACAAGATGTTTCTTTTTTTGATTATTTTACGCCACTGGAGGGAGAAAAGCCTCTCAACTATGAGACCAGAGAAAATGTACTGAGAGTGGTGGTGGACAAAGTAGTAGCAACACACACACACACACACACACACACACACACACACACACACACACACACACACACACACACACACACACACACACACACACACACACACACACTCTCTGGTGGCCATTGGAGTTACATAAAGCCAATGACTGTATACATGAATGGACGAAGCCATCAATCACATGACACCATTAATTCATAATATGAAGATTCAATAACGCATGAGACAAATGAGCTACTCCAGGAAGTGACGTTGCAGACTTGCTCAGTGCAGCCCCCTCTCATTGAGTAAGTCAAGTTGAAGGCCGACTGAGGACTGCAGGTTGCCATTAGCAACTCATTTATCCTTATAACCTCTTCTGTGAGCGATTAAAAAATAATTGGCTCAAGGACATACATCTGCTGTATTAGAAGCAGTTACTAGTACCATGATTTGTCTTCAAAACATTTTTTTTAATTAACACGATGATTACAATTTTTCCATTGAGTATAATGGAGATTCTGTTTTCTGCTAACCATGCCTGCAGTACCGCGGTCGGCCTTGAACTGCCATGGCTTCAATGAGAGGGGGCAGTCGCTCTCCGCTGCATAAAACAGCATCCCTATTCCTCCTCAGCCAATTACAACAGTGGCGGTTGGGGTTGCTGAGCGGTTGCCGAGCCAGGTCTATGAACCAGGTAGTGTGATCCAGGTCACTGGTCACAAACGATGCCTTCAGACTCCTGCTCTACACAGAGTGCCTTTATGCACAGTGTACAGTCAGCACTGAGCAGCAAAGCAGTTGTAAAAACCCTGCTATACATTGACAGGTGTTTAGAGGAATAATAAACAGGAAAATAAACAGCGAGGCTTGGAGGGCAGATAAAACGCCACACAGTGAAATCACAGAGAACTAGTGGGACAAGAGGCCAGAAGGACGCGTGGACATAAAAGCACAACTGTGATGCTTGGAGAGAGGCACTGCTCCAGTCTGTGTATGGACTGATGACTGTTATGCTGTTCCTCAGCATATTATGCTACAGCAAACAGAGAACAATGCTAGTCAAACAAACTGCTATTGAAAAATAGCCACTAATTTCCCCAAAAGTGATTGAACAGAAGGTCCACTACGGCTGCTTTGTAACACTAGGAAGAGTAGCTGCTGCATCGGGATCCTGATCAACTCAATTCAACTTCCTCTCTAGATGGTGAAACCGTGAGAATAGAACAGACTTGGGGTTGAATAAGCCAAGGCCTACTCTGTCTCTCTCTCTCCAGGACTCTCTCTAACTCTCTCTGAGCAGACGTGACAGGAGCTATAATGAATGGAGAGAGCGAGGGCGAGGGAGTGAGAGAATTAGAGCAAGAGAGATCCAGTCCTTTTGGCTGAGGCTGCGGAGGTGTTGGATGAAGGAGCTTGATCCGACCCGAGCGCAGTACCCTTTGAGCGGGTTAAAGGTGTCTTTGGACCCTCTGTGTGTGTGTGTGTGTGTGTGTGTGTGTGTGTGTGTGTGTGTGTGTGTGTGTGTATGTGCGTGCGTGCGTGCGTGCGTGCGTGTGCGTGCGTGCCTGCGTGCGAGAAGCTGAAGGATGAAGGAAGAAGTGAGAGAGGGAGGAGAGATAGAAAGGGTCTCCTTTGAAAACTCTGTGTCTGGAAGGCCTTTGAGCTGGGTTACGTTGCTCCCCTCCCCACACCGCCACTAACCCAGAGGAAACAATTAGACCAAATGTTTTGTGCCAGTCAGTCTCTTTCCCTGATGTATTATCAAAGGGCCGGAGAGAGAGACAAGAAAAGAAGGGAGAGAAAAAAATGCACTAGAAAAGGAATACAGTTGGTGGGACGGCAACAAACGATTCCAGCGACGAGAGAGGGGAAGGTCAGAGCGTAATTATGAGAGGTTAAACGCTTTTCCCGGCTTCGCCTCTCGAGGAGATTGAAATAAAAACGACTGGATAATAAAACGAGTGTGGTCCTCTCTGCTCAGCTAACATGGAAGGGGTGTTGTGGCTGTGATCTCTCTCTCTCTCTCTCTGTTACTACAAGCTGATGCCTTATCAGAGGAACAGAGGAGCAGTAGTACACTCTGATTGGAGAGCAGAGATACCTGAAAGAAGACCTGAGAGGGCCAGATGATAGGCTGAATATTTAGCAGGAGGAGACAAGATTGGTTGGAAATAAATTCTTAGAAGGAGAGGTAAGTGGTAAGAGCTGAGTTGATAGGGAGGGATATGAGTGGCTGGCTCAGTGAAAGAGGGTTAGGGTCAATTCCATTTCAATTCGTCAGTCAATTGACTCAAGAATTGAAAAGTGGCATTCATTCATTTTCAATGGCAATTATCCCATTGTAATTCAACTTTCAATTCCACTCCCAAATTTACTGAATCAAAATGAAATTGACCCCAACCTTTCACCGGAGTGAATCTGACAGAGAGATGGTCCGTCCCATACAATAAAATCTGGAAGAAAACGTTCTCTACCTTTCTGAAGAGTGCAGTGACCAAGATGAGGCAGATGAGGTTGAGGATAAGGGTGAGGATGTGGGCCTGCTCGGGAGCCACCTCTGGGCTCGAGCTAGGGCATCACTGTACAAGACTCCCTCGGCAGGGAGAGGAAGGACAGGATGGGCTCGGAGAGAGCCGTCCTGGAGGGGACACAATAGATGGATGGGTGAGTAGCAGTGGGAGAGAGAGAGGGTGGGGTGGGAGAGGACAGCAGAGAGTAAGGCAGTTAGATGAACAGGGATAACAGAAGACAACAGAGTCAGGAACATTTTAGGGTAACGCGAATTTGGCTCATGAATGAGAACATGAAGACGCTGCAATATTTAAGACAATAGACCCCCACCAGCAGCAGTTTCACCCACCCCCACACCCCAGGCTTTACTCTCCAGTCTCTGCACCAGCTCCTTGTTCTTACTGGTCACCTCCGGGCTGAGCTGCAGGGCCTCCATAGGGATACAGCACTGTGTTTCCCACCAGCTTGAAACTGGTTTCTGCATGCACACACATACGGCTACATTAAACACCACATAATCATATTATGAAGCATTTTGTATTCCTTTTATATATTCTTTTTTATACTGCAAATACAGCCAAATATACTGAGTTGTTCAACAACGGTAGATATGTAAAGACTGTTTTGTGTAACATATTCCCCTACGCCATTCAGATGAAATACAATAATATTGACTATATGCACACCAGGGAAGCCAGTGTTCACTACTCTACTGTAGGCCACTGAATAACACAGAGTGAAAATAGTTCTCAGCATCTCTCCAACCTACTGCACCATTCATCTCAAACATGTCCCACCACTTGAGTGAGAAGTGCAGGAATGAAAACTATAATACAGAGCAACATGAAAGAGAAATGGTTTGAATGAAAGAAGAAGAGGTGGAAGGAGGAAGGGGAAAAGTGGATCCAAACAGACTGTATTGGCCTGATGAGAAATGATGAGATGAAAGAGAACAAGGTCGGAGTATCAGTGAGAACCAGAGACTCTGGTGGCACTGCCTCTGACTGGGAGGCTAGTTAGGAGACACACACACACAAACACACGCACACACAGAGCAAAAGAGAGAGTGAAATAGTGACACAGAGAAAGACAGAGAGGAGAGAAAGACAGAGGAGAGAGAAAAACAGACACACAGACACAGACACACATACACACACAGAGCCAGACGGGAGACACAACAGAGAGACTCTGACCTTTATGGGAAGAGAAATAACACAAGGACAGAAAGAGAGATAATGAGACAACTCAAGAGCAGCAAAGCTGAGCAAAACAGCCAAAGCGCAATGTTGTTTTAGGTGCGTGTGTCTGCTTGCATCCGTATGCGTGTGTTTGAGGGAAAACCTTTTCTGTATAAGTATCTATACATATGTACGTTTATGTGTATGTACTTTGTGTGTATTTGCGAATCCAGGGAGCAGTTAGAAGTGAATGGATGAATAAACAATGGATGAGGTAAACCTTTGCCTTGCAGCCAAATGGATTCGCTGCTTCACGACTGCAACTGCAGAAGGCCAGGCGTGGGTGAAACCTGTGTACCAGAGGCCCTATTACTGCCTATTATGGGCTGCCTACCCTCCGCTCGCAACTTACTTACACATTTATGTAGTCACTGTAGTAAAGGCCTCACACACACACACACTGCAGTCACAGTGGACGTATAATGACTTCATTGTTTTTGCCACAGTGAGGTTCAGAATAAAGTTTCAATATCTGGCAGAAAGAAGAATGCTGTTCAGTTTACCCTGGAGGCATGGTGATGTGCCTTTCTTAAAAAGTTCTGTATCCTTGAAATGTTTTTTTTTCTTTTTCTTAGATGGCGTGCACATAATTGACTGAATATGATCCACAAAATGAGTTAGCGGGAAGAGAGGGGGAAACAAAGAATGTAGAGTGCTACTGTCACTATTTAGAATTACCCAAATCGTTGGCTGATTATCCCACGAGTCTGACTGAACTGCTGCTTCAGGTGAAGAGAGTGTGTGTGTGTGTGTTCTGATTGTGTAGTTTATGTTTACCGACAGAGTGTAAAAAGTGGCATAGTCTGTGGTGATTGAGCAATTAGCATAAATGAACCATCACAGCGCACAATTGACTGCACAGCACTGGTGTGTGTGTGTGTGTGACTGACTGCGTGATTATCACTACGTGTCTCATCAAAGGTCACTTTTACTGAGAACTTCTACCTTTTTAAAGGAGAAGAAGAGGGTAGGAATAGCACAATAACACTGTGTAGGCTGCTAGAATTTTCTCCAATAGCCTCAACAACAGTGAAGCATGAAACAGATCAATGGTTTTCTGTCAAAGCTGTCGTTTTGTCAACTGTGTAACCTTCATTGTTGTTGGGTTTCTCTCTCTGAAAATAGTTTTTCAGGTCTGAGCCTGGCAGCTTTTTAGACAGCTATGTGTAATTGATATCAAAGAGGTTGTTCATGAAGGGTTGTGGTTAGTAAATGGGACCTCATGGGAAGGGAAAGGGGGATGAAGAAGACGGGAAGTGGAGGTGAAGGAGAGGTGGGATGAGGAGTGGAGAGTTTACAAGATGAGAGAAAGAGGGACTCCTGCTGAGTTGGGGGGGAAGAAGTGCAGGAACTGTGCACCCATTCTGGGTGGCGGTGGGGTGCAGAATGGATGTAAGGCTAGCACTAGGTGGCGCTGTGACGTCCCGAGGAGCCACATGTCAGTTACTGCGAGGTTGGTAAGGAAGCAGTGCATGCGAGTAGAGTAGCTGTTCTTGATGCTGTCGGGCCAGGCGGTGCTGAGGGTGAACTGGGGGCCTGCACACCGTTCATCATCCTCAACAGTTTCTCGGTGGTGCTGCCCCGCACCATGCCAAACTGCACAACGCTCTCACACAGCACCTCACCGCCATCAGAGCGGACCAAAAAAGCCAGCTGGTCTACCACCATAGGGAAGAGGGGGACACTTATGCAGGGCCTTCTCGTTCTCTTCTGACCAAGGCAGCTCAGACATGTCGGTCAGAGCCACACAACGTTTTAACAGCACCCTCTGGATGGGAGGAGGGAAAGGAAGGGGGAAAACTGCAAATCAATCAATCAAATGTTCTCAGATGGAAGTTTGGAGCCGATGGGAGATTGCGAGAAAAGCATTGACATTAAAACTTTTAGCCCTTTTTACATGTTTATTTTGTTTGTATTGACTAATACAGTATGTTAGTATAATAAAACTTGAACATCAACAGTTGTCACAAAGGCACTAACTAATTCCACATACCATCCCCCCATCCGACCTCCCTTTACATGCCATTCTAAACTCAGTCTTTCAGATAATACACAGTATTCTACCTCCATTTCTTCATGGAGGACAGATAATAAAGGGTTTATTATTACCCAGATATGTCTTAGTCATATTACTATGCAGATATATACAGGGCTGAGGTGCTCTGCTCTGCTGTCTGGTAATGTAGAATATGTTAGCAGGCAGAGTGTGTAGCGGATGGGAGTCTGATTACAAACACTGTAGTTACACCACCCACCATCAGCTCTGCTCGGCAGCTGCTGCCATCTTCCACAGGGTGACACTGTGGGGGGTATGGGTCACTGCATGGAAATGCCAGCTCTGTGTGTGTGTGTGTGTGTGTGTTGTTGCTACTGCTGTGGTCTTCCCTGGGCTTCAGAGTGGTAATAAATGATATGAATTCAATTGATGAGAGTGACAGTGAGTGCGCAGGTACACTGACCAGCCGCTCTATAACCTCCTCCTGCTCTCCACGTTTAGACCATTGTATCCTCCTTCCTGCTCTCCACGTTTAGACCATTGTTTCCTCTCTCCTGTTCTCCACGTTTAGACCATTGTATCCTCTCTCCTGCTCTCCACGTTTAGACCATTGTATCCTCCCTCCTGCTCTCCACGTTTAGACCATTGTATCCTCCCTCCTGCTCTCCATGTTTAGACCATTGTATCCTCTCTCCTGCTCTCCACGTTTAGACCATTGTATCCTCCCTCCTGCTCTCCACGTTTAGACCATTGTATCCTCCCTCCTGCTCTCCACGTTTAGACCATTGTATCCTCCCTCCTGCTCTCCACGTTTAGACCATTGTATCCTCCCTCCTGCTCTCCACGTTTAGACCATTGTATCCTCCCTCCTGCTCTCCACATTTAGACCATTGTATCCTCCCTCCTACTCTCCACGTTTAGACCATTGTGTCCTCCCTCTTGCTCTCCACGTTTAGACCATTGTATCCTCCCTCCTGCTCTCCACGTTTAGACCATTGTATCCTCCCTCCTGCTCTCCACGTTTAGACCATTGTATCCTCCCTCCTGCTCTCCACGTTTAGACCATTGTATCCTCCCCCCTGCTCTCCACGTTTAGACCATTGTATCCTCCCTCCTGCTCTCCACGTTTAGACCATTGTGTCCTCCCTCCTGCTCTCCACGTTTAGACCATTGTATCCTCCCTCCTGCTCTCCACGTTTAGACCATTGTATCCTCCCTCCTGCTCTCCACGTTTAGACCATTGTGTCCTCCCTCCTGCTCTCCACATTTAGACCATTGTGTCCTCCCTCCTGCTCTCCACGTTCAGACCATTGTGTCCTCCCTCCTGCTCTCCACGTTTAGACCATTGTGTCCTCCCTCCTGCCCTCCTGCTCTCCACGTTTAGACCATTGTGTCCTCCCTCCTGCTCTCCACGTTTAGACCATTGTGTCCTCCCTCCTGCTCTCCACATTTAGACCATTGTGTCCTCCCTCCTGCTCTCCACGTTTAGACCATTGTGTCCTCCCTCCTGCTCTCCACGTTTAGACCATTGTGTCCTCCCTCCTGCTCTCCACGTTTAGACCATTGTGTCCTCCCTCCTGCTCTCCACGTTTAGACCATTGTGTCCTCCCTCCTGCTCTCCACGTTTAGACCATTGTATCTTCCCTCCTGCTCTCCACGTTTAGACCATTGTGTCCTCTCTCCTGCTCTCCACGTTTAGACCATTGTGTCCTCCCTCCTGCTCTCCACGTTTAGACCATTGTGTCCTCCCTCCTGCTCTCCACATTTAGACCATTGTGTCCTCCCTCCTGCTCTCCACGTTTAGACCATTGTGTCCTCCCTCCTGCTCTCCACGTTTAGACCATTGTGTCCTCCCTCCTGCCCTCCTGCTCTCCACGTTTAGACCATTGTGTCCTCCCTCCTGCTCTCCACGTTTAGACCATTGTGTCCTCTCTCCTGCTCTCCTGCTCTCCACGTTTAGACCATTGTGTCCTCCCTCCTGCTCTCCACGTTTAGACCATTGTGTCCTCCCTCCTGCTCTCCACGTTTAGACCATTGTGTCCTCCCTCCTGCTCTCCACATTTAGACCATTGTGTCCTCCCTCTTGCTCTCCACGTTTAGACCATTGTGTCCTCCCTCCTGCTCTCCACGTTTAGACCATTGTGTCCTCCCTCCTGCTCTCCACGTTTAGACCATTGTGTCCTCCCTCCTGCTCTCCACATTTAGACCATTGTGTCCTCCCTCCTGCTCTCCACGTTTAGACCATTGTGTCCTCCCTCCTGCTCTCCACGTTTAGACCATTGTGTCCTCCCTCCTGCTCTCCACGTTTAGACCATTGTGTCCTCCCTCCTGCTCTCCACGTTTAGACCATTGTGTCCTCCCTCCTGCTCTCCACGTTTAGACCATTGTGTCCTCCCTCCTGCTCTCCACGTTTAGACCATTGTGTCCTCCCTCCTGCTCTCCACGTTTAGACCATTGTGTCCTCCCTCCTGCTCTCCACGTTTAGACCATTGTGTCCTCCCTCCTGCTCTCCACGTTTAGACCATTGTGTCCTCCCTCCTGCTCTCCACGTTTAGACCATTGTGTCCTCCCTCCTGCTCTCCACGTTTAGACCATTGTGTCCTCCCTCCTGCTCTCCACATTTAGACCATTGTGTCTTCCCTCCTGCTCTCCACGTTTAGACCATTGTGTCCTCCCTCCTGCTCTCCACGTTTAGACCATTGTGTCCTCCCTCCTGCTCTCCACGTTTAGACCATTGTGTCCTCCCTCCTGCTCTCCACGTTTAGACCATTGTGTCCTCCCTCCTGCTCTCCACGTTTAGACCATTGTGTCCTCCCTCCTGCTCTCCACGTTTAGACCATTGTGTCCTCCCTCCTGCTCTCCACGTTTAGACCATTGTGTCCTCCCTCCTGCTCTCCACGATTAGACCATTGTGTCCGCCAGAGTTTTGCACGATAAAAGTTTTCTACTTGGATTATGGATAGAACAGAAAATGGGCTTTTGACATTTTCTGGAGTGTTGTTTGTGTGTTCATCTGCAATGGAGATACAGTGTAATTTGATCCCATCATTTGTATGTCTGCTGGTGGTATATTGAGTTTGACAATCAATTCATTACTGTTGACAAGACTTCCGCTATAGGGAAATATCATGATATTTTTACCAGGCCTATGGTGTAAGCGCCCACCTCTTCTATCATCACGGGCATTCCTCGGCTGCTTTCCTCTTGAATCTCCACTGTGAGTCACACACACACACACACACAAAAAGTATTAATAATTACAGTGACAGACAGTAAAATGTTCATAATTACATCTTATTCACTGCGTTGTCAAGATAATCTCTGCCATTCTCTTTTCTGTCATTTTGTGAGAGCAGGGGGGGGGGTCGTCATTGCTTTCCGCAGTGGTTATGAGTTCAATGCTGATATGATATAATTATGCTGAGTACCACCGAATGCTATGAAGTTACAAAAGGACTGGAAACTCCCCAGTCCCTAGAGAGCCCATGGGTAGGGCTATTTGTCAAACGTCTGCTTGTGTAATAACTTAATTACATAATTTAGACATTTTGGATAAAAGTAACTTTCATAAAGTCTAATTTATGCCTTGTCATTTGAATAACTTTTTGGCAACGGAATCAAAGAGAGTATAAAAAGCTAATTTAGTCATTTGAACTATGAAGAAAATAAGCTGAATGATGTCAGTCTCAGGGTGAGGTTTGCTGGGTCATGACATGTTCAGCGGGACACGAGCTTATCAGATAGAAATACATTATGGGGAACAGGCAGGCTTCCAGATCATGAAGAGTAAAGGAGGCATGTCAGCTGTATACATAATATTTCTATCTGCAACTATAAGAACATTAATAAGGCCTGAACACATACCCTGGTGGTGTGACAGTATTTAGAGCTAAGGTTTGCTTATGTTAGCCTGGTCCCAGATCTGTTTGTGCTATCATGCCAACTCCATTACTGAGCCTTTAGTCCCCTCCATACCTTATTCCACAGGAAAGTCTGGTAGCCCAGGGAATAAATGCTTGCAAATTAGTGCGAGACAGTCCTGATGTCTGGAGGACATATCTGCAAAAAAAAAGTATAAAATCAAAAAGGCAACAGGTTTGTGAACTATTATCATCATTATTTTATTGATTTATCTCAGGCTGATATCTGCTCGTCAGCCACCTCACCTGTCAAAGCTGGCAGGGGGACCCTGCTCTATTGAAACTTTCATTTACTTCCCATGTTGTCCATTTCTAGGGATTGTATGTAATAAAGGAGACATGTTATTAAGGAAAGGGAGTAATAATGAGAAAGTTCAAAGAAAACCCTTTGGAATGCACCCTCACTTTAGATCAGAGATGGGAGGCAGCAGGTTGACAGTGACCAATAACATTAATATGGTCTGGAGATCAGTCTGCTTCAGGCAGAGATTCATTAACTGTTAGAGGGACACTTGCTTTTAATGTCGGACGGTTTGTTTTTGCCACCAATAATTGTTCCAGTTGGAGTGAAGTGGGAATAATATATCTTTTTTAAAGGCTCATCAATTATTGAACATAGCTAGCTAACGTGATACACATTTTTCTTTATAAAGTAATTTAACATACAGTAGCTAGCTAATGTAATACACATTGTTTCGTTAAAGGTTTGGCATTATAACGCCTCTGAGGAGTGCATCATTTCCTTTCCAAAACGGTATATTTGTACACCAGAGGTACTTAGCAACCCACCTTGGTCTAACTAACGTTAGCTAGCTACTGGTAGCTGCAGACCAAATATATGAGCTGACTAGCATGCAAGTTAAGCATTGCAATGTACTTGTGCATGTAACAATAGAACTTGAACTAGTTGACAACCACATTACCTTTCGCAAGGTAATAATACTGTTGGCAATTCCACGTTTGTAATGATTTATCCGTTTATTCTTACATACTCTAAAACCACTAGATATACAATGATTTGAATAAACTGGCTTGCCAACAATTTATTCTCCGTGTTGTTGCCCCCACTATCGTGCTTTGTAGAGGCACGCTTGTAAAGACACGTTTCCATGCAAACAGAGCTTGCACCATTTTCAACTCCCTTTCTCGGTTGCACTCGGGCCCCACGAGAAGGCAAGCCGTCCACAATAATGTGAGCGTTTATGTCCTAATTCGCTCATAAAGCAGACAGACTGATTGCCAATTACGAAAATTAGGCCACCCCGATTTTGATGAAGGGGGAAGAAAAGTTCCTGAAAAGAAAAGAAAAGCTGGAAGCAGGTTGACACATTTGTCATGTGCATACACATTTTACACTCCCACATTGATGCATTCATTATCTTGGCCAGGTCGCAATTGTAAATGAGAACTTGTTCTCAACTTGCCTACCTGGTTAAATAAAGGTGAAATGAATAAATTAAATGAAGTTCCCTAGCTGTAAGTTATAAATTCCATATAAACAAAGCAGAAGAAAAAGTAGTCAGAAACGCAGCGCGGGCCGCACAGCTGGGCCGTTGAGCGCGCGTGCCGGGTTTGAGCGAATACAACCAACTGTCATCTACACCATTTACCAAATCATTCTTAACCGAGGACTACGGTAAGTCAACAAAGTCATTGATATTGCGAACATTATAATGACGTGTCACACATTCTGCACTGAAATTGACATTTTACATTACTGCTGAAAAATATGGATTTAAAATAGCGTCCCTGACTAGCCTGGATGAGTACGTTTAGGTCAATGAAACGTTCGCATTATGAATGTGAAACTGAACTGGACATGTCATTAGTAAACACTTAACAAACTCGAGAACATCTAGGCCATGGGACAATTTTGCATTTACTCATTTAAATAGAACAAAATGCATCCTTAATAAGCCAATTCATTACTGCACCCCTCTGTTAGCTCTACTCCAGATGATCTATCGAGGATGGCGGAGCATAAACAAGGCCAAACGTTACCTACAGAGGTCCCTCACATCTCAACTTGCCTAAGATGCTGAAACCATTTTTAAACATCAAACATTTTCTAACCTAACAAATCTCTTTCGCTTTTCACAATTTCCCCATCTCATGCTTTTAAAAGAGACAAGGCGAAAATGGACAGGCACCTGTAAGATTCCTATCTGCCCGATGACCCTTGAGGATCACACAACCATAGTGAGCAATTGGCCTTTTTACTCAAAAGGGTAAGTACAGAGGCTAGGATTCCTCTCGACTAGGAGAGGAGAGAGTGCACTCTTTCAACTCTCTGTTGTGCATCAGATGGCACAGGCCGCTCAGAGCTGAACCTTGACAAAAGGCAGCAGGGGAGATTTAGTTCAAGGCCAGCTTTTTATAAACTTTTATTTAAAAACAGAGATGCAACCAGAGATTCCCTTAACCCCTTTATATGGTGGAAGCTATATTGGAAGCTTTTGGCTGTGATAATGTCGCTCTGTCATTGTCACTCTGTCATTCAACCCCTAGCCCCCATAATGTATTCAACTCAATTACCTGTCTATTCCATAGACAGACTGTGTGCGTGCGTGTGCGCGCACGTGCACATTGACCGACAGAGAGAGTCAACTTTACTCTTCATGCCATCTTGTAAACATCTACACAAAATGTTCTTGAGTGTGTAATGTATCTATTGGTTAATAGTTCTGTAGCCTAGGACCAGAGGAAATGGTAGAGTAAAATCTGAAGACACGTCGACATAAACAGAATGATATAGAGATACATTTAGAGCTGTGTTTGTATTTCACTCTGTCTTGAGATTTGACTGCATCTCAGAAGGAAAGTAAATACCCTCTTTTGCAAAGCTATATTCCTCAGTTTTTAGGTTCTCTCTGTGTGTGTGTGTGTGTGTGTGTGTGTGTGTGTGTGTTGGTGCAACTGCTGGCTGCTTTTGAGCTAAATAGAAAGTGAATGTGAGTCAGCAGGAGGGCTGATGCTGTGAGCAAGACTGATGTATGCACACACAGAACAGCAACAGCCTGCATGCTCATCAGCCTGCTGTCAATGGGGCTTTCTGTTTACTCAGCCACTACTCTTCATACCTTATACTGTACATTACTACTGCAGTATGGCTTAGTCAGCTCACACACAGCCAGAACAACACCATATTGTTACTTAGTTTACTAGCTGATCTAGTACTGTGTAGTCCTGTACTTTGGGATTAGTGTTTTAGTAGCAATGCTGTATTAAATAATCATAATAAATAGTGTTGTGATAGTTGGTACAATATCAGAGACTTCAAGAATGTGCATTAGCAGTCTACAGGCTTGTCTCTGGGCAGGATATTCCATAGTTCCTAACAGGACAGATGTTGCTACCCATTTACACTTGAACCCCCTAAGAAACTGTAACGTATTTCTATTTTGGTCACAAACATTGCAGGCCCTGCAAAAGTTATGACATCTGGACGTCTGTGTGACTAGCAAAGCACTAAGAAGGCATCCATTGGAATCAGCAAAAAAAACTAGAGACTAAAACGTTTGAATAAAACATGCCTACGCAGGGACACTTATTCTTTTTTAAGATTAATGGCAAAGAGCGACCCCCCCCCGTTTTATTTCTCAATTATTCATTTGTGGAGAAGAAACGGTCATATTTCCTGTCTTTCTTGTTTTGTAGCCTTCTGGACAGAAAGTTTTGTTGGGTAAGTTTTAGGGCAGGCGTCAGTCATAACTGTCATGGGGGCTGTGGGTCCTGCTAGGCCCCCATCAGTGTGCAATTTGTCAAGACTCAAAGCTCAATATCTTGATGTGTGTTCTGGCATCTAAATCTAGTTTCATAGACCTCTGAGGATCCAGACGATCCATTTTAGTGCGAGGAGGAAGTATTAAAAAAGCAGTGCTCTGTCTTTATCACTGCTGACTGCTGTCAAGGGTGGACAGTTATTGTGGTCTCAACTGAATTGGCAATAATCTGTCTGTGTTCTCTCAGTTATCTACTCTAGCGTCGCCAAATGTCGGTGAATGGATTGAGAAATGCAACACAAAATGTAAAAAGAACAGCTTCGTTGACATGGAAAATAAGTAGATGTCTCGCTGAAGCATTGAAAAAACAAACCATCAAAAGGCTTACAATATAGTACAGCAATGTTTCATATCATGCTATAAAAAAATTAAACTTCCCACTTCAATTGCATACAGTGATCAGTCATTTTCAGAGGTTGGTACTATTCAGTCATACACTAACTGATCCCTCCAGCATTGTAATACATCTTAAGGCAAATGCGAATCCATAACATTGACATTGATAGCCCATAATAATGAAATGAGCTACATTAAAGTCAATGTGTCCAGTCGGGTGCCGTAGATTAGTTACAGCTTTGTAAGTGGCACAACACAAAGGCCCTGGCCTCATTGATCCCTGGTGGAATTACAAGGTACCTGGTCCGTATGTGTTGTTCTGGGACATTAACATTAAGCCAGTCCCATCAATAACTACTTGATTTAGCGATTGCTCTTCTCAGGAGACACACACACACACACACACAGAGAGGAGCGCAAGCATGCAGCACACACACACAGCGATCGTTCCTTCAGTAGACACCCAGGGGGCCAGGGGAAGGGGGGCCTCTAGCCAGCTTATCAGTCCCACAGAGAGCACCCTTCATCTGCCCGCCACGTCACATCACTGCCTACCTCCGCATGTCTCCTGGAATGACTCGGTGTCTGTGTCTCCGTCCGTGACTGTTAGTCTTGTTGTTGTTCACGTTTTGTCAACTGGTGCCAGATTGGTTTGTCAGAGCGTTAGTGTTTGTCGGTGTGCAAGTTTGTTTGTCATTTTGAGGACCTGTGTGTGTCAGTCCCTCTAACTTAGTGTTTCAGTGTTTCTGTCATGTATGGTAATGTATTATACTTCCATTCATGTGTGTCGTAAGTGTCAGACAGTCTGTGTGAGCGTGCCAGTGTCAGAGCGGAGGGGGGGGGGGGGGGGGTTATTGTCAGTGTAAAGACGTGGCAGCCTGATAGTGTGTCATAGTGAGTGGCAGTGCCAGTCTCAGTGGGCCAGTTAGTCAGCCTACGAAACACAATGTCTAACTGTCTGCTAGTCCGCTAGGTTTCGTGAATGTGTGTCATAGAGAGAGTCAATGTGAATGTCTAGTCTCCAGTGGGGTGGTCCCACTACAGCACATCATGCAAGGCAGGCCCCCCCCCAGCCTGGTCCAGAGCCTCAACAGTAGCAGGGCCCCTGTAGTGTTATCCCTCACCAGGACAATGAAGGAGTAGTCGACGTAGAAGGACTTGGGCTTCTCCACCTTCTCGTCCCACAGCTCAGTCACCCCCTCCCCAGCCTCGGAGCCCAGCTCCAAGGAGGCCCAGTGGTGGACGATCCTTAGGTGGAGCCCCTTGGACGCTGAAGCCCCAGAGAAATCGTCTGTCTTTTGGTCCCAGGCGTCAGTTAGGCCCAGCGCAGACAGGTGGTTCTGTGTCCAGCATGAACAAGAGACGAAGACATCCAGTACTTTGGACATGGACAGACACAAACTCGATGAAATTCCCCAGCCACAACCTCCCAGCTCTCCTCGAGCACACGTCCCATGTCAGGAGACACCATCTAGGGCGTCTGCCTCCCTCGCTGCTTAATTATGCAAGCAAAGAAGTACAAACAATGACAGGGGAAGGCAAATTTTAAAATTTCATGATGCAATGACATTCAGGGAGTGGAGAAACTCGCAAATTATCAACTCAAATATAAGCAAAACTAAACCTACAGTCAGTCTCTCAATAACATTTCAAAAGTAATTTTCAAAATATTGTCTCCCAAATTCAATCAAATGCTGACAGGTGACCTTGTTGCGACGTGACGGCACAAACTCAGCTGCTGTGTGTGTGTGTGTGGCGGACAGGGAAGTGGTCCATGAATAATGTAGGAAGGATGGTTGTGGCCCGTGACCTCGCCATGCAGCCACCTCCTTTGTTGTGTCTGATATGAATTCCAACAGGAAGAAGCAGCATCGCTGTGGTGACAGCTAGTTTATACTCTTACACTCCACGCATATGGCAGAGGAGAAGAACACTCACACTCCACATGACAGCCTACTTCAGAGGGTAGCTGGGGAGGCAGAGGGGAGGGAAGGAGGTGGAGCGAGGCAGACGTGTGTAGGAGGGAGGCAGAGGGCAGGGGGTACAAGCCGAGGGAGGGCGACGACTGAGAAGTGAGTGATGACGCTGTCTTGTTTAAGTGCATTTTTACTAGGTAGCCTGTGGTGTGAATGAGGCCACCTTTGTTGATAATGATTTGCTATCTAATCTTTTCCCGTCTGACAGCACAGACTATTCGATATTATTCACTTAAGGCACTTCAGACATGACTTCTAGTAGTTAGTTAGTTAGTTAGTTAGTTTTTCAATAGAAAGGAGGCTGTTCCATATAAGATAGATGTACCAGTAGAGAGAGGGCTAGTTATTTGTAGGACGGGGACCATGGCAGTTTGTCACCTGCTTTAACATGATACAACTGGATCCACTGCTTCCACTTTGCACTGCGTGTTCCCCTTTTCCCTGTCTCCTGTCCTCTGATGGTAGTCTGAGGACGCACGCACGGAAATGCCCGCAGCCCCCTTCCCCCCTGCTCTCTAATGCACTTCTATTGTCATCTATTATTCCTCCTTCTTTCCCTCTCTTCCGCTCTCCGTCACTTCATCACTGTCCCTCTCCGCTGCTCTACCACCTCCATGGCATCCTCATCTGCCCCTGGCGCCTCTCTCTATTTTCTCCTCCTCTGTCTCGCTCCCTCCATTTCTCACTCACTCTTTTTCCCCTCCTCAGCTCATCCTTCTCTTTTTGGACGTGCGCTCCCTTGAATACATTACTCTCTCTCCCTTTCTATCTCCATTGACAATCATTTCCAGGTTTTCTGGTGCCCTATCTTCCAGTAAACAGAAATAGACTTAAACTTCATGAATAGCCACTCTTCTAGGAGGACAAATATTCTTCACCCCAAGAAAAACAGCCTTAACAGCGTCAGCGTTCTTTAGCCTGTTTGTGCTGTTTTGCCAACTCCTATGGTCATTGTCAGCCATTGGCAAGACACCCTACCTCTCCTCCTCCTTCCAAGCTGCATGTGAAGTTCTCTCTCTGAGGAGGAAGTCAGTTGGTCCTTGTTGACCTTAAGCAGCCTGTTACCACGGCAGGTGCTAACATGGTACCGTGTCTCACCACAGCCGTACTGTCACCAGAAATTACAGTCACACTGTGACATTAGCAGGCAACTTCTAACCTCCATTGTAAATATAACATCACTTTCTCAATTTTCATCCCTCTGTCGTCTATGGCGCAAAAGCTAATTCATGTGGAAGACAAGCTCCGAGCTAGGGGGCTCTGTATGTTGTTAATATTTTAAAAACAATCACATGTTTAAAAATGTAACCGTGACACTGGTGGCCCAGGACTGGGCTGCAGCAGGCAGGTTATAGGGAGGTGTAGCACACTACGGAACTGGAGTTCTGTGGATCTTTCCCTGACTTTTCTTCACTTTAATGTACAACTAATGTACTGGAGGTGTCCATGAGTTGGTCTGCTGGGAACATCCCATGCCCATTGTCTTCTGGTGTTTCAAGTTTTATTAGTCGTCGTATGTACAGGATACACATGGTTCTCGACAATGCAACGACAATAAGAAATAATAAAAAGGCTGGGTTGGAGGGACGCCATGTGCGACTGACGTGTTTTCTGTTTGCTCCCGCAGTATTCTTAAAGTTTATGTGAATTTCGCAGCAGAACCGTATTTATTTTCAAATATTAGTTTGGTGATTTCTTCCCGTAAAAACCAAGACAACTTTCCTTTCGAATGTCAGAATGTCCCCGAAACATAAGGGCAAAAACATGACTTTTAGAAATCCCGGCCTACAAGACCCACTCTCATCACCGCCCTCTCCTGAGTCTGAGGGCCCGGGGACTCGCACTTTACCCAGGGGTCCGGCTTGGCCTGGCGGCGCTGAATGAACATTTTTGTGGCCATCAAACTACTACGCTCTGAGATAGTTGAAATGAAAACGGAGGTAGTTGCAACGATTGAGGCCCGAATACAGGAGGTTTCTGATACTTTAAAAGCAGATCTAACCATTCTGCAGAAGGAGACGGTGCCAGCAATCACATCACTCAAAACAACAACTGCGTCACACACTACAACGATTGCAGCACTGGAGACCTCCGCTACTAATGTCTCCGACATAACTACATCCCTTTAGGCTGACGTGAAACGCCTGGCTGCGGATTTGAAAAAGGTGCAAGAGAGCTGTGTGAGTTTAGAGGGATTCTCTCGCTGCCAATAACCTGAGACTTGTATCGGTCCCAGAGTCAGCAGAAATACCTCGCGTCATGGATTTCTTTCTTGGCTGCTGAAGGATGTTCTTGCCTTGGATGAGAAGCCCCTGATTGATCGTGCCTACCGGTCGCTGCGCCCAAAGCTCCGGGATGGTGAGAGGCCATAATAATTCTTGACATAATTCTTCGAGTGCACTTTTTCCATGAGAAGATGGAGATTCTTTGAAGAGCCCGCAATACCACTCTGAGCTTTCAAGGACAGAGCTTCTCCGTCTACCAGGACTACTCCCCCACGGTTTCCAGGCAGCACGCAGATTTCGGGCCAAATGACTACTATCCAGGTGTGAAGTATGGACTGCAATTCCCGGCCCGTTTATGGATATCTCACGAGGGTAAAGACTACACATTTGAGTCTCCGGATGAGGCTATGGCTCACATTCAACGTCACATCAAGAAGTCTTGAACTTGCTCATAGATCAGCAACTGTTGCTTGCGAACTGTGGATAGTAAGTAGCCCACCTGTGGTACAATTATGTTTAGTTATAACATACTAGTCTTGTATAGGAGAGTTGGCGAACCCATTCAGGCTTATTTGATGTGATCTAATGTTATGATCATCTCGTGTGCTTGGTCTTACAAGCATTCAGTCATTTTAATTTCATTGTATTAAAGTTTTACTTAACTCCTTTGTTTCTAGGCTGTCTCATTCACCTATTCAGTTTGTTTACATAGTGTCTCAGTGACTCAAAATATTTAGGGTTATTTGTTTACTGCATCCGTTTGTACCGACCCAGTAAACAGTAAATGTTCTGAGACTACACGTTTTTGGGGGTCTTCACTTCAATTTTAAAGGTTTTGTACGTCATTTATGCCCAGCAAACGTTCAATGTTGCGCACACATAGTTTTTTGGTCTTGGCTGTAAGTTGTCTTAGCGTCAAACTAGACTATTATTATTTTTTGATCGTCTTACTACGATTTTCTTACTTCAAATTAGGTTTTTGGATGAGAGCCTTTATACATTTGATTTATTTTCTAATGCCTGTTATAAGACTGGGAATATAATTATATACATCTACAAGTGGTGCTTTTGTAATTTCGTTTGCACAAGGGATTCACTTTTATTTTTTATTTTTCTCTCTTTTTGCTGCTTGATCCACTAACACAAAACGCAGCTTTAAAGAGCAGGACTGTGGGTTTAGGTTTAACACCGCACTCTCACAGACATACTGTGCTAAGAGAACATGTTCTATTTAGGCTTGTACCTTGTTTGGGGAGGTACTGTCTGGGATGGGGGGGGTTGGGGGAGGAAGGAGGTTGAATTGTTCAGTTCAAGTATTGTCATTCTGTCTTTTTAGTTTTTTTCCTGTACTTTTTCCAAATATCTTGCACCGTACATTATTACTCTGAGACAAGTTATTCTGGGGTTTTTGGGTACTCATTGCTTTTCCACTCTATGCTCTAATGACAGGGTTGTGTAATGGGAGTGCTCGGGGTGGCCAAAATAATACGATCAAGTCCATTTTGTGGAACATCAAAGGGGTTAACAACCCTGTGAAGCATAAGAGGGTGCTGACACACAAAGGGTTTGAATGCAAATGTTGCATTTCTACAAGAGACTCACTTGAGGACTGGTGAGCATTTTAGGATGAGTAGGGACTTGGTTGGTCAAGTGTTCCAAGTAAATCAAGAGGTGCTGCAATTTGGTTGATAAATCTACTCCCTTTGTAGCTTCTGCGGTTATTGCTGATCCTAAGGGACGATACGTCATAGTAGCCGGTAAACTGTTTTCTACCCCTCTTGTTTTGGCTAGAGCTTATGCTCCCAATTGGGATGATACAAGTTTCATTTCTTCCTTTTTATCTGCTCTACCCAATTTAGATTCTATTTGTTGATTTTAGGGGTGGATTTCAACTGTGAAATGTCCCCAGTTCTTGACAAGTCCTCACAAAGAACTACAGGCCCATCTAAATGTGCCCTACTTTTTCAATCTTTTCTTCAGAAATATGCTATGTGTGAGGCCTGGCGTTTCCTACACCCTACAGATAGACAGTATTCCTTTTATTCTCATGTTCATCAAACATACTCCCGCATTGATTACTTCTTTTTGGACAAACAACTTCTGCCTAACCTTCAGCGGTGTACTTATGAGAGTATTGTTATTTCTGACCAATCACTATTAGTGCTTGAACTAGAGTTTCCCCAGCGATCTCCTATGTGTTATCAATGGCGCCTCAACCCCATTTTACTCTCAGATAAGGAGTTTGTCAATTTCATTTCTCCTGAAATCACCTTATTCCTAGAAACTAATTCAACACCAGGTATGTCCTACTCTACCATATGGGAGTCTCTCAAAGCATACCTACGTGGCCAAATTATTTCTTATACAGCCAACCAAAACAAAGCTTGCTCTCAGCGACTTCGAGACCTGAGCGAGTCCATAGCCACATTGGATGAGAAGTATGCTATGGATCCTTCCTCTGATCTGCATAAAGAGCGCCAACTACTCCAATCTGAATTTGATGAGCTTTCTACCAGGCAAGCTGAACAGTTACTCTTGCAAGCTCGATACAGAGTGTATGAACAGGGCAACAAGGCCAGTAAACTCCTTGCACATCAGATCCGTAAATCTGAGGCCTCACGTTTAATCCCACAAATAAGGACCCCGTCTGGTGCCACCACAGTTATACATAAAGAGATCAATGATCAATTCAAACAATTTTACTCTGCGTTATACACCTCTAAATCTCCTCAAGACCCTTTGCTGATTGATTCATTCTTTAATTGCTCGGATATGCCTTCAATTGATGCAGACTCCCATGACTGTCTAGAAGAAGAATTTATACCTGAGGAGATTGCAACAGCAGTGTCCGCAATGAAAAGTGGTAAATCACCGGGTCCGTACGGTTTTCCAACCAAATTTTACAGGACGTTTTCTGGTCTGCTTTGCCCATTCTTGTCTCGACTATTTGCAGAGTGGCTTAATATCTCAAAGCTACCACCTAGTCTTTATCAGGCTTCAATGTCATTACTATTAAATAAAAACAAAGACCCCTGGAATGTGGATCCTATCGCCCAATCTCGCTTTTAAACTGTGATTACAAAATCCTAGCCAAGCTTTTAGCCATCCGTATGGAATGCTCGCTGCACCAAGTAATACACTCTGACCAGACTGGCTTTGTGAGAAATAGGTATTTATTTTTCAATATTAGGCACCTTATGAATATACTGTACTCCCCAGCGTCGGAATAAGCTTTTTACTGCGTTGAGTGGGATTACCTAACAGCTGCCCTTTACAGATTTGGCTTTGGCCCCAAATTCATTGCGTGGATAAAGATTATTTATTTTTCCCCCATAGCTTCGGTACGGACTAACAACTTGTCCTCTGACTATTTTCCCTTGCACTGCGGATCCAGACAGTGTTGTCCACTCTTCCCCTTGTTGTTTGCTTTGGCAATCGAGCCTCTCGCCATTGCACTACGCTCTAATGATGCCATTCAAGGTATAATCAGGACGGGCTTAGAGCAGAAAGTCTCTCTATATGCTGATAACCTCCTTTTGTTTATCTCCAACCCTGTTACCTCATTGCCACGTGCCTTATCTGTTCTTAAAAAGTTTGGATCTCAGGGTACAAGCTGAATCTAGGCAAGAGTGAGCTTTTTCCTGTAAATAAGGCTGCTTTAAAGTGCTCTTTTACAAGTTCTCAGTTTAGGATTGTCCGGGATCAATTCACCTACTTGGGAGTTAAAGTGACAAGGAAATATTAAAATTTGTTTCAGGAAAACTTTGTTGCTCTAGCAGACAGTTTGAAACAATCTTTTACTTTTTGGAATTCTCTGCCTCTTTCTCTTATCGGAAGGATTAATGTCATTAAAATGAATGTGTTGCCCAAATTTGTATATTTACTTCAATGTTTACCCATTTTTATTCCAAAGTCTTTTTTTAATTCACTGGATCAAACATTCATGTATTTTATTTGGGATGGCAAG
This sequence comes from Oncorhynchus nerka, assembly GCF_034236695.1. NCBI lineage: Eukaryota > Metazoa > Chordata > Actinopteri > Salmoniformes > Salmonidae > Oncorhynchus > Oncorhynchus nerka. Next base: position 24,503,353 of record NC_088407.1, read on the forward strand.
GGATTGGGTGGTTTAGCTCTACCAAATTTTCAGACATTCTATTGGGCTGCAAATTTCAGAGCCCTTCCGTAGACCACTCTGGATCCAGATGGAGTCTGAATCGTGTAATCCTGCTGCACTTTCTTCTGTGTTGTGCTCGTCTCTCCCAGTGTCCCTAGGCAAAAGGTGTGTCAACCCAATTGTAAAGCAGTCTCTTAAAATTTGGAATCAGTTCCGTTTAGCCTTTAGCTTCTGAGGCTTTTCTCTATCAGGCCCAATCAATCAGAACATTTTATTTCCTCCATCTTTGAATTATGGGGCTTTTGCCATCTGGCACTCACTAGGCCTCTACTCACTAGCCCAATTATTCTTTGATGATACATTTGCCTCTTTTGCTCAGCTAAAGGAAAAGTTCAACCTCCCCCAATCCCACTTTTTCCAGACTAGGAACTTTGTCAAAGCTAACACACCTTAATTTCCCCATAGGCCTGTGAATACAGCTATAGAGAGCATCTTTGAGCTGAACAAGCTTCCTAGGGGCGCAATTTCAGATGTATATGTAATCATTAATGACTTACAGAACCCTTATTTGGTGCCTTTAAAGACTCGATGGGAAAGGGATTTGGGGGACGAACTTGGGGAAGACACCTGGGAATCTGTGCTGCACAGGGTGCACTCTTTCTCTTTTAGCACTAGACACAGCCTCATTCAATTCAAGGTGGTTCACCGTATCCACTGGTCGGGGGCCAAACTTGGAAGAATATTCTCTGATTTTGATCCTACCTGTGTCAGATGTAAAGTGGAACCAGCCACACTGTTGCATATGTTTTGGGCTGTCATAAACTGTCAGGTTTCTGGGAATTAATATTTAAATGTTTCTCTGATATATATGACACTGTTATAGATCCGTCTCCCCTTACAGCTCTTTTTGGAGTACTGCCCATGGGTACCCCCCTATCAAGAATCCAGTCGGACACAGTTGCTTATACAACTCTTTTAGCTAGACGGCTAATACTACAGAACTGGAAGATGGCAGCTCCCCCATCTTATAAATATTGGGTGAGAGATGTATTGTGCTCTCTGAAACTAGAACAAATTAAATTGAATACACGTGGGAACCCCAAACTGTTTTATGAGGCTTGGGCTCCATTCCGGTCTCACTTTAAACAGTCCATCCTCTGATGGCATTCATATTAAAACAAAAGTATGTACTTAAGGGTTGGATAAGCATTTCTTTGTGGGTTTTTTTTTTTGGGGGGGGGGGGACATTAAGGTTGATGTGCTTATTGATTATGACCTGCGGATGCCTTGTTCATCTTGTCCGGTCAGAGACTAAAATGTGAGCTTGTTTTGCCCTGTTTTATGTTTGTTTTTTACATTTTGTTCACGCTTACATAAAATTATTATTAAAAATGTTTTTCTTTCAAAGCATTGTAAACTTTATTTTTGGTCCAGTGGATGGTCGGTCTGTGGCCATGACTGTCTGTGAGTGGTTGCATTTCTCCACCCCTATCCCTTGACTGTTTACAGGAACAATGGTGAGGTGTTTGCTCTGTAGATTGCCCGGTGTGTTTAACTTGTCTAAAGTGCGGTATCTTTAAAGCTAATAATTTTTAAAATTGTATTATTTGTAGTTTTTCTAGTTGAGTATATTATTTATTGTTTGTTTGTTGTTTTGTGTTGTCGTGTGTAAAACTGAATAAACAGAGTTAAAAAATAATAAAAGATAAGAATACAAAACAAAGTAAATGTCTCAGTAGAATAGAATCAACATTTTACCATAAGTATGTATTGTAGTCAAATATTTACACGTGTATCAGAGAAAGGGAGGATTGGTGGGCAAGTGTATAACTTGAGCACTAATGAGAGTCTGGTAGTGTGTGTGTGTGTGTGTGTGTGTGTGTGTGTGTGTGTGTGTGTGTGTGTGTGTGTGTGTGTGTGTGTGTGTGTGTGTGCGCGCGCGTGTGTGTGTGCCGTAGCATGAATGGGTATGTTTGTGTGTGCCGTTATTCGTCATTGTCTGTGTGGGTGTGTGCATGACTGGGTGCCTATGCTAAGCTGTGGAGTGTCAGTGCAGGTGGTCAGTCTAGTTTAAGTGTTCAGCAGTCTGATGGCTTGTAGATAGAAACTGCCTCTGAGCCTGTTGGTATCAGACCTCGTGCTCCGATACCCTCTGCCCGACGTTAAGGGAGAGAACAGCTCGTGGCTGAGGTGTGTGGGGTCCTTGTTGATGCTGTGTGCCTCCCTCCGCATCTCTCCTAGTATATGCTCTGTATGGGTGGGAGCATGGTCCCAGTGATATACTGGGACATCTTCACCCCCTCCCCATCGATGGTGAGGCAGTAGTATTTGGAGAGGACCGGGGGTGGCATGCTGAATCTCTTCAGAGGCGTGTGTGTGTGTGTGTGTGTGTGTGTGCGCGCGTGTGTGTGTGCCGTAGCATGAATGGGTATGTTTGTGTTGCCAAGCTATTTATGTCAGTTTATGCTAAAGACATTGTCACTAACAGTTCACTATGGAGGCTGGGCTTCCCCTGTTTCCTCCATATGCCAGAGCTGTAACTTAGCCTTCAGAAATAGCTGGGTCTTGGAAGTGCAGACACTCTCTTGTGTGGTGCACTCAGTATAAAAATGTATTAGTCGGAAGATTGAGGAGGGTAAGTAGCTGCTGGATGAATCTTTGGATGAAAGAGTTAAGAGGGAGGAGAGTCAGGCCTGGGAGGGAGATGGTATGGCGGGAGTAGTTGGAATCATCTCTAAAGAGCCGTAGTACATCTCATTGTAGATGCTTACGGAGTTGCTATGGGACTAACCTGATATAATATCTCATGTTTGTAGATGCTTACGGAGTTGCTATGGGACTAACCTGATATAACAAAAGGGAAATAAATAAACATACGCTCAGATCACTCTTTCATTTCCCCCCTTTCTCCCCATCTCCTTCCCTCCTCTGGCATATTTTACCTCACCTTTATGTTTCTCCCTCTATCTGCATACTCTCTATATGGTTATTAACCTGTAGTGACACCCCATCCCGTGAACGGGACCATTGTCATCATCTGACACTAATTAGCATAAAGCAACGGACATAAATCTTCCTAGAAAATCTTCCTATTCATGTAAATCACAAGTGAAATATATTGGAACACAGTTTAGCCTTTTGTTAATCCCCCTGTCATCTCATATTTCAAAATATGCTTTACAGCCAACGCTAGACAAGCATTTGTGTAAGTTTAGCATAGCCTAGCATAGCATTATGCCTTGCTAGCAGCAGGCAACCTTGTCACGGAAATCAGAAAAGCAATCAAATTAAATCGTTTACCTTTGATGAACTTCGGATGTTTTCACTCACGAGACTCCCAGGTAGACAGCCAAAGTTAATTTTTTCCCAAAATATTATTTTTGTAGGAGAAATAGCTCCATTTGTTCTTCACATTTGGCTGAGAAACCGCCCGAAATTGCGGTCACCACAACTCCGAAAAATATTCCAAATTAGCTCCATAATATCGACAGAAACATGGCAAATGTTGTTTAGAATACATCCTCAAGGTGTTTTTCTAATATCTATTCGATAATATATCCGTTGGGACAATTCGTTTTTCACCTAGGACCGATTGGAATAATGGCTACCTCTGTATTTTACGCGAGAATCTCTCTCGGAGCCACAATGTGACCACTTATGCAATGTGGCCGCCTATGGCTTTTCTTCAACAGAAATGCGTAAAACTACGTCACAATGCTGTAGACACTTTGGGGAAAGCGTAAACTCGTTGATGGTACATTCACAGGTGAATAGGGAGTCATGGGAACGCAGCGCTTTCAAAACCTGGGGCACTTCCGGATTGGATTTTTCTCTGGCTTTCGCCTGCAACATCAGTTCTGTTATACTCACAGACAATATCTTTACAGTTTTGGAAACGTTAGAGTTTCTATCCAAAGCTGTCAATTATATGCATATTCTAGCATCTTTTCCTGACAAAATATCCCATTTAAAACGGGAATGTTTTTTTTCCAAAAATGAAAATACCGCCCCCTAACACCAAGAGGTTTTTAACAGCATAAATAACAATGGCATCAAACGAAAAATATAAAACAAAAAGTTGCATTATCCATGAAAGAGAGCAGTGCAACACACACACATCCTGTGTTATGTACGTCTGTAATGGTGGAGTGTGTGGGAATACAAAGTTATAGAACGTGTATCACTGTTGTCTATGTTATGTCTCAGCCTACAGAGAGAGATGTTTAAGTCAACCCTGTAAAGTCAAAGCTCACTTCAGAACACTCTGAAAGCCTCAAAGTTACTCCACATCTAATCAGCTGCCTGCGCCTCCCTCCCTCCCTCCCTCCACCAATAATGTCTTCTTTACATGGCCCTCCGCCTCCCCTCTCCACCTAATTAATTCATATGGATTAATGCTTGACCTATGGTAAAAGGTACAGGGAGCGCTCCAGTGGTTGTGATACTGTACACAGCAGAGTGTGGTGCTGTAAATATTTGATGACCTTTTGACCTCATTAGACATGACTGGGATCTCCTGTGTCTACTCATATGTCTTCATTATGGAGTGTAGCTCAGACTGGTACACTGGGGAATGTGTGTCAGTGACCTCTAGGCCAGGCTCATCAGAGAGGGTTCTCTCTCTCTCTGTGGCCTCCACCACTTTGCCATGGCTCCTCCATCACAGTGTGCTCTCCACCAGGAGAGAGAACCAATAGTTATTTTTAGTCGCTTGTCCCCCAGTGCTCGACCCAGCACTCCTCCCTCTTCTCCATCCTTCTCTCCCTTCACCTTCTATCCCCTCGCCTGCTGAATGTCACTCCTATTTAGGTCAGCAGGGCCCTCACTTGGGCCGTAGGCAGGCCGCTGAGCGATGCCACATTAGCACACGTGTCATGTGATGGGAGCCCCGACCGGGACAGGACTAGGAGGACTCATCCTTATCAAGAGATAAGGATGACTACACAGGCTGGGGATGGGATGATGGGCCAGAAAGAATCATACATGAGTCAGGAGACGAGTGTGTGTGAGTGTGTGTGTGTGTGTATGCGTGTGTGCGCTGTTTGTGTGTATGGCGCCTTAGGCCTGAATGGTTAGTCAGTGACAAGCTACCCCCTGCATCAGTATAGGTTATCTTCCTATAATGATGCAGAGGGAACGCTAGAACACAACATCTAACTTACGCTACTAGACTAGTGACAGAATGACAGTGAACGAATCAGCTCTCTGAGTCTGATCATAGAAAATGTCACTGTTGTTGTGTCCTGATGTTCTCCCACTCCTCTCTCCTCCCCCTCTTAGAATCTGGGGCTGTCCTGACTGATGACAGGCGGAGAGATGAACAGTATTAATGTGGTGTGATGAGCAATACTTGCTCGACCCAATTGGAGGGGGGGGGGGTCAACTTCATTAACCTGAAGGTAGGAAATACACAGTGCATTTGGAAAGTATTTTGTTTTGTTACAGCCTTATTCTAAGATTAAATTGAGGGGAAAAAACAATCTACAAAAAATAACCCATAATGACAAAGCAAATGTATTCAAAATAAACTGATATCACATTTACGTAAATATTCAGACCTTTTACTCAGTAATTTGTTGAAGCACCTTTGGTAGTTATTACAGCTTAGAGTCTTCTTGGGTATGTCACTACAGGCTTGGCACACCTGTATTTGGGAAGTTTCTGCATTTGTCTTGGCTGTGTGCTTAGGGTGGTTGTCCTGTTGGAAGGTGAACCTTCGCCCCAGTCTGTGGTCCTGAGCACTCTGGAGCAGGTTTTCATCAAGGATCCTTTGCTCCTTTCATTTTCCCTCAATCCTGACTAGTCTCCCATTCCCTGCCGCTGAAAAACATCCCCACAGTATGATGCTGCCACCACCATGCTTCACCGTAAGGATGGTGCAAGGTTTCCTCCAGAGGTGACGCTTGGCAATCTTGGTTTCATTAGATCAGGTCTGAGTCCTTTAGATGCCTTTTGGCAAACTCCAAGCAGGCTGTCATGTTCCTTTTACAGACTTCCGTCTGGCCACTCTGTATCATAAAGGCCTGATTGGTGACGTGCTGCAGACATGGTTGTCCTTCTGGAAGGTTCTCCCATCTCTACAGAATAACTCTAGAGTTCTGTCAGAGTGACCATCAGGTTCTTGGTCACCTCCCTGACCAAGGCCCTTCTCCCCCAATTGCTCAGTTTTGCAGTGCGGCCAGCTCTAGGAAGAGTCTTGGTGGTTCCAAACTTCTTCCATTTAAGAATAATGGAGGCCACAGTGTTCTTGGGGACCTTCAATGTGGTAGACATTTTTTGGTACCCTTCCCCAGATCTGTGCCTTGACAAAACCTGTTTCACAGCTCTACGGACAATTCCTTTTGACCTCATGGCTTTGTTTTTGCTCTGACATGTACTGTCAAACGTGGGACCTTTTTATATAGACAAGTTTGTGCCTTTCCAATGTCCAATCATCATCATGTCCAATCAATAGAATTTACCACAGGTGGACTCGAAGTCAAGTTGTAGAAACATCTCAAGGATGATCGATCGAAGCAGGATGCACCTGACATCCAATTTCGAGTCTTATAGCAAACGGTCTGAATGCTTATGTAAATAAGGTATTTTCATAAAATGTCTAAACACCTGTTTTCGCTTTGTCATGGGGTTTTGTGTTTGTAGATTGAGGTAAAAAAAAATGTTTTAATCCATTTTAGAATAGGACTGTAACGTAACAAAATGTGGAAAAATTCAAGGGGTCTGAATACTTTCGGAATGCAACGTACCATAGGCAATATGTAGCGTATTTGCATTGCGTGAATTCCTAGCCCCAAAGCAATGTGTAGCCTTCTCTGTTGGCTTCCTATTCCTATCCAAATAGCCATGGTCCCAGAGAGATGTTCTGGTCTTTAGTCTAGGACAGCCTCCGAAATTGCGGAGGGTAAGTGGCACCCTACTTCCCATATCAAATTGTATGTGAGTAGAGTTATTACATGTAGGTAGAGTTATTAAATTGACTAATAGTACCTTTAATAACTCTACCTACATGTACATATTAACTTGACTAACTGGTGCCCCCGCACATTGACTCTGTACCAGTACCCACTGACTATGCATAGATAATAACAGAGTAGCAGTGGAGAGGGTGGGGGTGCAATGGAAATAGTCTGGGTAGCCATTTGATTAGATGTTCAGGAGTCTTATGGCTTGGAGGTAGAAGCTGTTTAAAGGCCTCTTGGACCTAGACTTGGCACTCCGTTACCGCTTGCCGTGCGGTAGGAGAGAGAGAACAGTCTAGGGTGGCTGGAGTCTTTGACAATTTTGAGAGCCTTCCTCTGACACCGCCTGGTATAGAGAGGTCCTGGATGGCAGAAAGCTTGGCCCCAGTGATGTATTGGGCCACACACACCACCCTCTGTAGTGCCTTGCGGGTCAGAGGCTGAGCAGTTGCCATACCAGCCAGTGATGCAACCAGCCAGTATGCTCTCGATGGTGCAGCTGTAGAACCTTTTGAGGATCTGAGGACCCATGCCAAGTCTTTTCATTCTCCTGAAGGGGAATAGGTTTTGTCGTGACCTCTTCACGACTGTCTTGGTGTGCATGGACCATGTTAGTTTGATGTGGACACCAAGGAACTTGAAGCTCTCAACCTACTCCACTACAGCCCCGTCGACGAGAACAGTGGTGTGCTCGGCCCTCCTTTTTTCCTGTAGTCCAAAATCATCATCTTTGTCTTGATCACATTGAGGGAGAGGTTGTTGTCTTGGCACCTCACGGCCAGGTCTCTGACCTCCTCCCTATAGGCTGTCTCGTCGTTGTCGGGGATCAGGCCTACCACTGTTGTGTCATCGGTAAACTTAATGATGGTATTGAAGTCGTGATTGGTGCACTACTTTTGGCCAGACTACTTTTGAGCCTTGGTCAGAGTAGAACATTATACAGGGAATAGGGTGTTATGGGACGCAGTCTAGGACAGCCTCCACTACTGTGCCTGTCTGTCAGAGAGCCCTTCCACTCCATGTTAATGTCAAACCCTTGTTCCTCCAGGCAGAGCTGAGCAGAGGTACATGGCAGCCACGTTCTGTGGACATATGTTAGACCGGGGGGTTTGCGTGTGATTGTGTGTGGAGTGGATGGCCTGTGAGAGCTTTAGAGTTCACTCCTCCGTCACAGCGCTACGCTACACCACCGTCGTCATGATGGGATCCACTACCAGTTCACTCCAGGGGAAATGTTTTTTATTCGGTTTTCTCTAACTGTCATGTCAAACTAACCTCCCTCTCTATCTCAGACCCCCCCCCTCTCACAACATGATCATACTCCTCCCCTCTCTCTAACTTCAAATCCATCTGTATACTTGTGGAGAACTGTAATAAAATGCCTGCTAACCTCTTGCTCTCTGTTCCTCTTTACAGACTCAACATGATAATTGACGACCACACCCCAGCAACAGACACTCCCAAAATCCCTAAGATCCCCAGTTGGCCCGGGATCCCAAAGCAACGTCCCCAGGAGGCCATCCATGTAGAGCCCTTTGTGGCCCTGGGCCAGCGTCTCCGCCCATGCTACGGTCCCAGGGGCTTAGTAAAATCACTTCTCTTCCCCTTCCCCCACGGCTTCTCCAGCTCCCCAGTCACCAGCCCTGACACCCTCTCCGTCCTAACCCACATGGCTCTGGAGGACCCCTCCGCCCTCACCCTGGCCTCCGCAGCCTCTACCCAGGCCAGAGAGCACGGTGATGGGGCAGGGATGGTCCTCCTCCTGGCCTCCTCTCTCCTGACCCAGGCCAAGGACCTACTAACCCTGGGGGTAACTGGGGCTGAGATCCAGGGGGGCTACCGCCAGGCGTGTGGCAGGGCCCTGGCTCTGTTAGAGGGGATGGCCTGTGGGGCCCTAAAGGACCCCAGGGAGGAGCTGGATGTGAGGGCCATCCTGGGACCCTTCCTCTCCTCCTGGCAGCCAGGGTTCGAAGCCCTGCTGTCGGGGGTGGTGGCCCGGTGCTGTGTTCACAGCTGGAGACCCATAACTTCTGGTGACCGAGGAGAGGTGTGGGAAGGAGTTACCTTTGACCCCAGCTGTGTCAGAGTGTGTACGGTGCTAGAGAAGGCTATACCAGACCAGGGTTCAGAGACCGAGGATGGGCAGATAGAAACAGATGGCGAGGAGCTGATACAGACCAAGGGAGAGGGGGAGGAGAGGACTAGAGTTGAAGAAGTTCAGATGATGAAGGAGGAGGGGAAAGAGATGGAGAGTGAAAGGACTGCAGAGGCTAGTGAAGTGGAGGAGGGAGAAAACGAGACCAACAATAATGAGTCACTCAGAGAGGAAGAAACAGAGGAAGAGGTAGAGAACCAAGTTAAGCGGAGAATATGTCAGAAGATGGAGGATGCTATGAAACAAATGGATGATGAAGAAACGGAGGATGATGAAGGTAAGGAAGAAAATACGTCTGACGACTGGGTGGATCTGGGCCTAGAGATATGGAGAGGGAGGTCAGAAGGAGAAGGGGAGGTATGGAGAGAGGGAGAGACAGTGGAGCCAGAGGTTCAGAAGGTCAGAGGAGAGGAGAGGAACAGAAGTGACAGAAGAGGAGGTCTGTATGAGGTCTTGATCCATGGCAGCTTTGCCAAGCTCATTTCCCGCTGCTCCACTCAGAGACAGATTTACAAGCATATCACCTCGGTCCGCTCTGCCCAGCGCAGGCGACGACTACACAGGCCTAAAGGGCATCTGACAAGCCCAACAACCCACCACCACCACTCACGCAAAAAGACCCGCCAGTCACCCAGGAAAACCCCCACCAGTATCCCTCTCTGGGCCAGCGTAGTGGTGGAGGAGCCCCTGGACGAGGAGGCCTGCTGTAAGGTCACAGTGACTGTCCGTAGCCCAAACCAGGCCCTGCTGATTAGCGCAGAGGCTGCATTACGTGCCTCCCTGCGGGTTTACTGCTCCCTCCTAGCAGAGCCCCGGGTGGTCCCCGGGGCTGGAGCCTCTGAAGTGGGCTTGGCCGCGGGGCTGACCCAGAATGGGTTAACCCTGGTGGGCATGGAGCAGCTGGCCGTTCATGCCTTCGCCCAGGCCCTGCTGGAGCCAGTCAAAGCCCTGGGAGAGAATGGAGGGACCCCTGCGGAACTGGCCGTGCTGAGAGGATACAAACGGCGATGGAAGGGCAAGATGGACGGGACCAAGGGAGCGTATCGAGGTGTGTTGGACAGGCTAGGGTGTAAGGCTAGTGCCATAGAGAAAGCTACAAAGGCCTCACTAGCTGTCCTCACTGAACTCCTGAGCCAGATAGCAACGGAGGAGGACAAGACCAAAATCTTCTTCCCAGTTACCACAGAACAGGCATGGCTCCCTTCACTGCCTCCATAGACACTCCACATACAAGACTTCTTCAGGGATTGAGAAGTAGATGATTGAAGTTTAGATTGACCAATAAAACAAATGTAAAGAAACCTGGTTCAGCTAATATGAAATTGTTTAGTTTAACACATTATATTGTGTAGGTTAACACATTATATTGTGTAGGTTAACACATTATATTGTGTAGGTTAACACATTATATTGTCCTAACTGAGGCTCTGGGTAGAAGTAGGCACAGATCCAGTATCAGCTTATTCTCTCACCAATCCTAACCTGAATCACTGAACCATTAATGGTAAAACACTACTGACTTGATCAACATCTAGACCATAACTATACTCCATAACTACAGCATAAATGTATGTGTTAGATCTCCAGTATTTACCTGTAGGCTGTGCTTGCTGGTCATTATTGGCAGTAGGAGCACCATGCTGGCCCTGCCTCTCCACAGTCCCAGCTCCAACACTATACTGGCCCTGCCTCCCCACAGTCCCAGCTCCAACACTATACTGGCCCTGCCTCCCCACAGTCCCAGCTCCAACACTATACTGGCCCTGCCTCTCCACAGTCCCAGCTCCAACACTATACTGGCCCTGCCTCTCCACAGTCCCAGCTCCAACACTATACTGGCCCCTCCCACAGCCTCCCCACAGTCCCAGCTCCAACACTATACTGGCCCTGCCTCTCCACAGTCCCAGCTCCAACACTATACTGGCCCTGCCTCCCCACAGTCCCAGCTCCAACACTATACTGGCCCTGCCTCCCCACAGTCCCAGCTCCAACACTATACTGGCCCTGCCTCCCCACAGTCCCAGCTCCAACACTGTACTGGCCCTGCCTCTCCACAGTCCCAGCTCCAACACTGTACTGGCCCTGCCTCTCCACAGTCCCAGCTCCAACACTGTACTGGCCCTGCCTCTCCACAGTCCCAGCTCCAACACTGTACTGGCCCTGCCTCCTCACAGTCCCAGCTCCAACACTGTACTGGCCCTGCCTCCCCACAGTCCCAGCTCCAACACTATACTGACCCTGCCTCCTCACAGTCCCAGCTCCAACACTGTACTGGCCCTGCCTCCCCACAGTCCCAGCTCCAACACTATACTGGCCCTGCCTCCTCACAGTCCCAGCTCCAACAGTGTACTGGCCCTGCCTCCCCACAGTCCCAGCTCCAACACTGTACTGGCCCTGCCTCCCCACAGTCCCAGCTCCAACACTATACTGGCCCTGCCTCCTCACAGTCCCAGCTCCAACACTGTACTGGCCCTGCCTCCCCACAGTCCCAGCTCCAACACTATACTGGCCCTGCCTCCTCACAGTCCCAGCTCCAACACTATACTGGCCCTGCCTCCCCACAGTCCCAGCTCCAACACTATACTGGCCCTGCCTCCCCACAGTCCCAGCTCCAACACTGTACTGGCCCTGCCTCCCCACAGTCCCAGCTCCAACACTATACTGGCCCTGCCTCTCCACAGTCCCAGCTCCAACACTATACTGGCCCTGCCTCCCCACAGTCCCAGCTCCAACACTATACTGGCCCTGCCTCCTCACAGTCCCAGCTCCAACACTGTACTGGCCCTGCCTCCCCACAGTCCCAGCTCCAACACTATACTGGCCCTGCCTCCCCACAGACCCAGCTCCAACACTGTACTGGCCCTGCCTCCTCACAGTCCCAGCTCCAACACTGTACTGGCCCTGCCTCCCCACAGTCCCAGCTCCAACACTATACTGGCCCTGCCTCCTCACAGTCCCAGCTCCAACACTGTACTGGCGCTGCCTCCCCACAGTCCCAGCTCCAACACTATACTGGCCCTGCCTCCCCACAGTCCCAGCTCCAACACTATACTGGCCCTGCCTCCCCACAGTCCCAGCTCCAACACTATACTGGCCCTGCCTCCCCACAGTCCCAGCTCCAACACTGTACTGGCCCTGTCTCCCCACAGTCCCAGCTCCAACACTATACTGGCCCTGCCTCTCCACAGTCCCAGCTCCAACACTGTACTGGCCCTGCCTCTCAACAGTCCCAGCTCCAACACTATACTGGCCCTGCCTCCCCACAGTCCCAGCTCCAACACTATACTGGCCCTGCCTCCCCACAGTCCCAGCTCCAACACTGTACTGGCCCTGCCTCCCCACAGTCCCAGCTCCAACACTGTACTGGCCCTGCCTCTCCACACTCCCAGCTCCAACACTATACTGGCCCTGCCTCCCCACAGTCCCAGCTCCAACACTGTACTGGCCCTGCCTCCCCACAGTCCCAGCTCCAACACTGTACTGGCCCTGCCTCCCCACAGTCCCAGCTCCAACACTATACTGGCCCTGCCTCCCCACAGTCCCAGCTCCAACACTATACTGGCCCTGCCTCCTCACAGTCCCAGCTCCAACACTATACTGGCCCTGCCTCCCCACAGTCCCAGCTCCAACACTGTACTGGCCCTGCCTCTCCACAGTCCCAGCTCCAACACTATACTGGCCCTGCCTCCCCACAGTCCCAGCTCCAACACTATACTGGCCCTGCCTCCTCACAGTCCCAGCTCCAACACTGTACTGGCCCTGCCTCCCCACAGTCCCAGCTCCAACACTGTACTGGCCCTGCCTCCTCACAGTCCCAGCTCCAACACTATACTGGCCCTGCCTCCCCACAGTCCCAGCTCCAACACTGTACTGGCCCTGCCTCTCCACAGTCCCAGCTCCAACACTGTACTGGCCCTGCCTCTCCACAGTCCCAGCTCCAACACTATACTGGCCCTGCCTCCCCACAGCCCCAGCTCCAACACTGTACTGGCCCTGCCTCCTCACAGTCCCAACTCCAACACTGTACTGGCCCTGCCTCCCCACAGTCCCAGCTCCAACACTATACTGGCCCTGCCTCCCCACAGTCCCAGCTCCAACACTGTACTGGCCCTGCCTCCTCACAGTCCCAGCTCCAACACTGTACTGGCCCTGCCTCCCCACAGTCCCAGCTCCAACACTATACTGGCCCTGCCTCTCCACAGTCCCAGCTCCAACACTATACTGGCCCTGCCTCCCCACAGTCCCAGCTCCAACACTATACTGGCCCTGCCTCCTCACAGTCCCAGCTCCAACACTGTACTGGCCCTGCCTCCTCACAGTCCCAGCTCCAACACTATACTGGCCCTGCCTCCCCACAGTCCCAGCTCCAACACTGTACTGGCCCTGCCTCTCCACAGTCCCAGCTCCAACACTACTGGCCCTGCCTCTCCACAGTCCCAGCTCCAACACTGTACTGGCCCTGCCTCTCCACAGTCCCAGCTCCAACACTATACTGGCCCTGCCTCCCCACAGTCCCAGCTCCAACACTATACTGGCCCTGCCTCCTCACAGTCCCAGCTCCAACACTGTACTGGCCCTGCCTCCCCACAGTCCCAGCTCCAACACTATACTGGCCCTGCCTCTCCACAGTCCCAGCTCCAACACTCTACTGGCCCTGCCTCCCCACAGTCCCAGCTCCAACACTGTACTGGCCCTGCCTCCCCACAGTCCCAGCTCCAACACTATACTGGCCCTGCCTCCTCACAGTCCCAGCTCCAACACTGTACTGGCCCTGCCTCCCCACAGTCCCAGCTCCAACACTATACTGGCCCTGCCTCCTCACAGTCCCAGCTCCAACACTATACTGGCCCTGCCTCCCCACAGTCCCAGCTCCAACACTATACTGGCCCTGCCTCCCCACAGTCCCAGCTCCAACACTGTACTGGCCCTGCCTCCCCACAGTCCCAGCTCCAACACTATACTGGCCCTGCCTCCCCACAGTCCCAGCTCCAACACCAGCAACATGTTCACCATGTCCTCATGGTAATTGTACACACCTAGGGAGGAGAGAATGGATGGGTGGGTGGATAAATTAGTAAATGAAAGGAATAGGAGTGTGGGCACATAATAATGGGTTGTGAGAGAATGGCTTATAAGCAAGTTTGGGGTTAATTGTATTTTGCTTTTGTCCGTTCAGGAAAGTGAATTACCATGAACTTAATTTTAAATGGCACATTGAATAAATGGAAGTAGAATGGAGAAGTGGTTGTGAGCTTGTGTGTATTGATGAGTTTGTAGTGTGGACAATGCACCTACGTGGTGCAACGTGGACTACTTGGTGTGCTTAGTTGCAGGGAAGCTGTGTAGGCCAGCTGCCTCTTCTATGAAGTGTCCTTCCCACAGTCCTACGGAGCAGAGCATGCTTACTTCATTGTAATGTATTTTTATAAGGATATGCACACACAAAACAATCCTCAAATATGCAAACAATGCACTGTGGAGTCCCAAACTATTGAGTCAAGACTAAACCCTAGACTAAACCCTAGACACAAACAGTCAAACCATTGATCCATGGTCCATTGAAAACCTCCTGGCTCTCCTCATCACAGCAGTGTCATTGGCTCACATCTCAGAGCCATTGAGGTTGCATCTCAAATTGCACCCTATTCCCTATATAGTGCACTACTTTTGATCAGAGGCCTTTGTCAAAAAAGATGCTGTCTAGAACCTAAAAGGGTTATTTGGCTGTCCCCATAGAATAACCCTTTGAAGAACCCTTTTTGCTTCTCAAAAGGGTTCTACCTGGAATCTAAAAGGAATATCTTATGGTGACAGCCAAGGGTGTTTAGTGTACTAATTAAGGAATATGGTGCCATTTGGGACACAGAGGAGAGTCTGTTATAGAGTTCAGAAGGTCAGTCTCCCATCACTTACACTTCTCATTCATTCTATCCAGCTCCCCTTACCTCACCTTCTCTCATCTCACCAACTCACAAACACACACCATTCAGCTCACCTCACTGCTGTCAATTTAGGACAGACCAGAACTAGCATTGCACCACCACAGTAATAAACTACACTATTTATGATATAACGAGACCTTCCTGCCCCTTTCCATAGAGGCTGTTCTTTGATAGAGGGGAGCTCCGTTCTCCAGAAAATAAACAAGGTAATGACTCAGGGTTATGTCACTCATGGTGAAAGACATCTATCTGATCATGGTGGAGTTCAAAAACAAATTGTGGTGTGGACACCTGGGGTGGCACAGGTCTATGGAATGACAGTATCATGGTGTTATGGGTGAATTCCCCAATGAGTGTGTATGTGTGTGCGCATTTGTTTGCCTGTGTGTGTGTGTGTGCCTGCATGCCGTGTGTGTCATCAGTGTTATCAGACAAACCTAGGGAGGAGACTGAGATGTGAGTGAATCTGTACGTGTGTCTCAAGACAAGTAGTCCTCCTCTGAACTTAGATGGAATTATCCTATGTCTATACACACACAGTTTATAACCAGCCATTCATATCAATGATAAAAACCAGACAAGTGTGCAGCAGTGAAAACCAGTCGGTCCCTTCTGATTCATAGCCAAAACATCCGAGTGAAACTGAGAATCAATTAAATCAATGAAGCCATCTTCCTCTTCCCACCAACATAAACCCAGCTATGTGATGACAGGTCGTTGTGGTATTCTATTCCAGAATATATTAATAGAGGTTAAATGTTCATTTGTTTTTTTGTTTTTTTCTCGCTTCCTTTTGTTGCCTTATCTGTGTACATGTATGTGGGTTTTTTGTGTGGCTGTTTTGAGATCAGATTTTTTTCACCCTCTCTCCCACCCCACCCACCTCTCTCTCTCTCGTTTGTTTAATGTCAGGAACAAAGGCTGAATTAACACGTGTGCACTGGAACTCCCTAGGTAGACCTTTTACATCTCTCCACCATGTCGCTCAATCTCTCTATTTTCTCTCTTTTTCTCTAAGCAGGCCACCACTTTTTCCACTTAATTTACTTTTCTCACTCCCTCACTTCCTTGTGCCTTCTCTTTTTACAGTTCCCTCTCTTCTTCCTCTACCCCCCCTCCAAACCCATCATCCCTCTCTACATTTCCCTAACTCCTTACTCCTCTCTGTGTTCTCTTTGCCCTCTCCCACTAATTGCCCCTCTCCCTCGCTCCCTCCTTTCCCCATCTCTTTCTCCCCCTCGTTCAGGTCTCGCTCTCTCTTGTACAGAACAGAGAGGGAGGGCTGCCGGGAGTGCTTTCAATAATTAACTAAAAGGAACCAAATGGAAACTAACAAAAACAAGGGAGATACAAGCAGATGCTGCTGCCACACCAACGGATTCCTCCTGCAACAATGACAGAGGAACTGTTTTGGAGACCATTACATTACCAGACGGTAAGAAAAGCCCCGGGCCAGAAAATTACAGACAAATAAATGAATTACTAAAGAACAAGAACAAAACAGTGGCCAGCACAAAAAACATTGACTACTTTTCAAATTATAAATCAAAACTAAGAATCCAATTTGCGTAATCTAATTGATTTGCTGTTATCAATTGTCTAATCTAATTTGTGTATTTCATCCCCCAAATTAATGAACTAACCAACGAGGGATTAACATAAAAACGAATTTCGTAATGAAGTCAAAACATCAAACAAAGAAAATTAATTAGATTGCTTATCAATCTACCGTCAGTCATGAATGTGTTTTTCTGACGGTAGGCTGTCTATAAGCCCTTTTTTTCAAACAGCCCCCCTTCTCCCCTCACCTGAAAAAGACAATAACTTAGCGAGAAAGAGGAGGAGGAGGAGGAAGAGAGAAAGGGGGAAGAGATGAAAAGCGTGAGAGGCAGCTTGAATGAGACAGAGTAGGCATATAAAGTGCATTCGGAAGGTTACCGCCTTATTCAAAAATTGCTGAGGATTATTGTGTTTATTTCATCAATCTACACACAATACCCAATAATGACAAAGTGAAAACAGGTTTTTATACATTTTAGTATTAAATAGGTTTTTAAACATTTTAGTATTAAATAAAAAAACATACCATATTTACATAAGTATTCAGACCCTTTGATATCAGACTATAAATTGGGCTCAGGTGCATCCTGTTTCCATTGAGCATCCTTGAGATGTTTCTACAACTTGATTGGAGTCCACCAGTGGTAAATGCAATTGATTGGACATGATTTGGGATGACACACCTGTCAAAAACCAAGCCATGAGGCCGAAGGAGTTGTCCTTGGAGCTCCGAGACAGGATTGTGTCGAGGGACAGATCTGGGGAAGGGTACCAAAAAAATGTCTTCAGCATTGAAGGTCCCCAAGAATACTGTGGCCTCTATCGTTCTTAAATGGAAGAAGTTTGGATCCACCAAGACTTTTCCTAGAGCTGGCCGCCCGGCCAACTGAGCAATCAGGGGAGAAGGGCCTTGGTGAGGGAGGTGACCAAGAACCTGATGGTCACTCAGAGTTATTCAGAGTTATTCTGTGGAGATGGGCGAACCTTCCAGAAGGACAACCATCTCTGCAACACTCCACCAATCAGGACTTTATGGTAGAGTAGCCAGACGGAAGCCTCTCTTCAGTAAAAGGCATATAACAGCCCGCTTGGAGTTTACCAAAAGGCACCTAAAGGACTCTCGAACCATGAGAAACAAGATTCTCTGGTCTGATGAAACCAAGACTGAACTCTTTGGCCTGAACGCCAAGCATCATGTCTGGAGGAAACCATAGGGATGGTGAAGCTGGGTGGTGGTGGCAGCATGCTGTGGGGGATGTTTTTCTGTGGCAGGGACCCGGAGACTAGTCAGGATCGAGGGAAAGATTAACAGAGCAAAGTACAGAGAGATCCTTAATGAAAAACCTGCTCCAGAGCACTCAGGACCTCAGACTGGGACAGAAGCACAGCCCTAAACACATAGACAAGTCAACATAGGAGTGGCTTCGGGACAAGTCTCTGAATGTCCTTGAGTTGCCCAGCCAGAGCCTGGAGTTGAACCCAATCGAAAAACTCTGGAGAGACCTGAAAATGGCTCTGCAGCGACATTCCCCATCCAACCTGACAGAGGTTGAGAGGATCTGCAGAGAAGAATGGGAGAAACTCTCCAAATACAGGTGTGCCAAGCTTACAGCGTCAAACCCTAAAAGACTCGACGCTGTAGTTGCTGCCAAAGGTGATTCAACCAAGTACTGAGTAAAGGGTCTGAATACTTATGTAAATGTGATATTTCAGTTTTCTATTTAATACACGTGCACACTTTTCTAAACTTGTTTTTGCTTTGTCATTATGGGGTTTTGTGTGTGTGTGTGTGTGTGTGTGTGTGTGTGTGTGTGTGTGCTTTTAATAAGACTGTATTGTCACAATTTGGAAAAGTCAAGGGGTCTGAATACTTTCCAAATGCACTGTATATAGAGTAAGAGAGAGGTACCAGTGTCGAGTGTGAATCCTAGGTGTTGAGACCTAGCCAGTGCTTCTCCACTGCAGAATCTGAGATACACACACTGGGACTGGTTTCTTGTTACTCAATTATTTAGGATAACATCACCACCAACCGGTACATAAATAAGCTCTCAGTGATGAACCAAAGAATCATCCTTTATCTGCTGCGACCACCAGCTGTCTCTCACACACACTGGTACGCAAACACACACTCTGAAACATGCATGCTCATGCTCACACACACTCACAGGTGGCCATGCTGGCACGCACACACACACATATACGCAAATAATCATAAATTATAATCAAATGTTGTCATGGACAACCAACCACATGGTTTACCCAATCTAAAGACCTCCAGCAGGTTTACGAGTGTACCAATATAAATGAGCGTTTGGCAGATCCAGTGTGATTCTAAATGATGCCCCACACAAAACTAATTTAAATCTCAATCCATCTCCATTTATTATGAATTAACCACTATTACCATGGTTACTACCCCAATAATGAATGATATCTCCATATTATAATTTCTTCAGCACCTTTAAAGTGTTGGTTAGGATCAGACCTTTAGCCTGAATGTCACCCCCCAGCGGTGTTCCCGCCAATGCCCCCCTTGGCCTAGCTACAGTTTGTACAACTAATAATGTGATATAGCCAAAGATTGTTGGTGTCCATTACTGGATGTTACAGGTTTGGAGGCAGACAAAACGCTACCATAGATTCTTCAACTAACCTGGTATTGGCGATACTCTCTTCATTCTTGATTCTGAAAAAAATACTTATCTTATAAATGTTGATTGCAGGTGGTTCTACAAACCCAGAGAGAACTCAGACAGTAAATCCATGTTTTGTACCGCATGAGGAGGTTCTTCATCTTAGCTGCAGCACATCTAGAATTTCCCAGCATCTTTGCTGGAACTAGACATTTCTATGCGACATGGAAGTAGATGACAGTGCGACTGAAACAAAGATCTACACACATGCAAGAGGCATATCTCGTTCGATACATGGAATTACTATATTTCTGTGGTGTATATAGAAGACAAACAAAAGCTCAAACAGAAAGTACCAGTGATGTGCTCAATACGGAAGTGCGATGAAGCTGATACTAAGCTACAGGACGGTTTCGCTAGTGCAGACTGGAATATGTTCTGGGTTTCATCCGATTGCATAACCACATCAGTCACCGGGTTCATTAATAAGTGCATTGATGACATCATTCCCACAGTGATCGTACGTACAGTACATATCCCAAACAGAAGCCATTGATTACAGGCAACATCCACACAGACCTAAAGGCTAGAGCTGCTGTGTTCAAGGAGCGGGACACTAATTCGGACACATAAGAAATACCATCAAGCAAGCAACACTGAACCATGCGTGAGGACACCAGTTGTTCCGGACAACTGTGTGATCTCACTCTCCATAGCTGACATGAGTAAGACATTTTAAACAGGTTAACATTCACAAGGCCGCAGGGTCAGACGGATTACCAGGAATCGTACGCCGAGCATGAGCTGACCAGCTGGCAAGTGTTTTCACTGACATTTTCAACCTCTCCCTGACCCCATCTGTAATACCTACATGTTTCAAGCAAACCACCATAGTCCCTGTGCCCAAGAGTGCAATGGTAACCTGTCTAAATGGCTATCGCCGCATAGCACTCACATCTGTAGCCATGAAATGCTTTAAAAGGCTGATCATGTCTCACATCAACACCCAGAAACCCTGGAACCACTCAAATTCACATACTGCCGCAACAGGTCCATAGATGATGCATTTCCTATTGTACGCCACACTGCCCTTTCCCACCTGGACAAAAGGAACACCTATGTGAGAATGCTGTCCATTGACTACAGCTCAGCGTTCAACACCATAGTGCCATCCAAGCTCATCACTCCGCTAAGGACCCTTGGACTGAACAACACCGTCTACAACTGAATCCTGGACTTCCTGACGGGCAATCCCAGTTGGTGAGGGTAGGCAACAACACATCTGCCACGAGAACTTCAAGTTCCCCCGGTGTCCACATCACTAAGAACCTATCATCGTCCTAACTCACCAGCACAGTTGTGAAGAGGGCACACACGCTCCTTTTACCCCTCTTCCCTCCTAGGCTGAAAAGATTTGGCTTGGGCCCTCAGATCCTCAACTTTATACAGCTGCACTATTGAGAGTACCATGACTGGTTGCATACCCTCTTGTTATGATAACTGATTGGCATCTCTCCAGAAATAAGTCTCTCACTGTTGCCGCCTGCTACCGGCCACCCTCAGCTCCCAGCTGTGCCCTGGACACCATTTGTGAATTGATCGCCCCCCATCTAGCTTCAGAGTTTGTTCTGTTAGGTGACCTAAACTGGGATATGCTTAACACCCCGGCAGTCCTACAATGTAAGCTAGATGCCCTCAATCTCACTCAAATCATCAAGGAACCCACCAGGTACAACCCTAACTCTGTAAACAAGGGCACCCTCATAGACGTCATCCTGACCAACTGGCCCTCCAAATACACCTCCGCTGTCTTCAACCAGGATCTCAGCGATCACTGCCTCATTGCCTGTATCCGCCACGGAGCCGCAGTCAAACGACCACCCCTCATCACTGTCAAACGCTCCCTAAAACACTTCTGTGAGCAGGCCTTTCTAATCGACCTGGCCCGGGTATCCTGGAAGGACATTGACCTCATCCCGTCAGTTGAGGATGCCTGGTCATTCTTTAAAAGTAACTTCCTCACCATTTTAGATAAGCATGCTCCGTTCAAAAAATGCAGAACCAAGAACAGATACAGCCCTTGGTTCACTCCAGACCTGACTGCCCTCGACCAGCACAAAAACATCCTGTGGCGGACTGCAATAGCATCGAATAGCCCCGTGATATGCAACTGTTCAGGGAAGTCAGGAACCAATACACGCAGTCAGTCAGGAAAGCTAAGGCCAGCTTCTTCAGGCAGAAGTTTGCATCCTGTAGCTCCAACTCCAAAAAGTTCTGGGACACTGTGAAGTCCATGGAGAACAAGAGCACCTCCTCCCAGCTGCCCACTGCACTGAGGCTAGGTAACACGGTCTCCACCGATAAATCCACGATTATCGAAAGCTTCAATAAGCACTTCTCAACGGCTGGCCATGCCTTCCGCCTGGCTACTCCAACCTCGGCCAACAGCTCCGCCCCCCCGCAGCTCCTCGCCCAAGCCTCTCCAGGTTCTCCTTTACCCAAATCCAGATAGCAGATGTTCGGAAAGAGCTGCAAAACCTAGACCCGTACAAATCAGCTGGGCTTGACAATCTGGACCCTCTATTTCTGAAACTATCTGCCGCCATTGTCGCAACCCCTATTACCAGCCTGTTCAACCTCTCTTTCATATCGTCTGAGATCCCCAAGGATTGAAAGCTGCCGCAGTCATCCCCCTCTTCAAAGGGGAGACACCCTGGACCCAAACTGCTATAGACCTATATCCATCCTGCCCTGCCTATCTAAGGTCTTCGAAAGCCAAGTCAACAAACAGGTCACTGACCATCTCGAATCCCACCGTACCTTCTCCGCTGTGCAATCTGGTTTCCGAGCCGGTCACGGGTGCACCTCAGCCACGCTCAAGGTACTAAACGATATCATTACCGCCATCGATAAAAGACAGTACTGTGCAGCCGTCTTCATCGACCTCGCCAAGGCTTTCGACTCTGTCAATCACCATATTCTTATCGGCAGACTCAATAGCCTCGGTTTCTCGGATGACTGCCTTGCCTGTTTCACCAATTACTTTGCAGACAGAGTTCAGTGTGTCAAATCGGAGGGCATGCTGTCCGGTCCTCTGGCAGTCTCTATGGGGGTGCCACAGGGTTC
Organism: Oncorhynchus nerka; assembly: GCF_034236695.1. NCBI lineage: Eukaryota > Metazoa > Chordata > Actinopteri > Salmoniformes > Salmonidae > Oncorhynchus > Oncorhynchus nerka. The sequence continues at coordinate 24,525,731 of NC_088407.1, forward strand.
AATTCTCGGGCCGACTCTTTTCTCTGTATATATCAATGATGTTGCTCTTGCTGCGGGCGATTCCCTGATCCACCTCTCGCAGACGACACCATTCTATATACTTTCGGCCCGTCATTGGACACTGTGCTATCTAACCTCAAACGAGCTTCAATGCCATACAGCACTCCTTCCGTGGCCTCCAACTGCTCTTAAACGCGAGTAAAACCAAATGCATGCTTTTCAACCGATCGCTGCCTGCACCCGCATGCCCGACTAGCATCACCACCCTGGATGGTTCCGACCTTGAATATGTGGACATCTATAAGTACCTAGGTGTCTGGCTAGACTGCAAACTCTCCTTCCAGACTCACATCAAACATCTCCAATCGAAAATCAAATCAAGAGTCGGCTTTCTATTCCGCAACAAAGCCTCCTTCACTCACGCCGCCAAGCTTACCCTAGTAAAACTGACTATCCTACCGATCCTCGATTTCGGCGATGTCATCTACAAAATGGCTTCCAACACTCTACTCAGCAAACTGGATGCAGTCTATCATAGTGCCATCCGTTTTGTCACCAAAGCACCTTATACCACCCACCACTGCGACTTGTATGCTCTAGTCGGCTGGCCCTCGCTACATATTCGTCGCCAGACCCACTGGCTCCAGGTCATCTACAAGTCCATGCTAGGTAAAGCTCCGCCTTATCTCAGTTCACTGGTCACGATGGCAACACCCATCCGTAGCACACGCTCCAGCAGGTGTATCTCACTGATCATCCCTAAAGCCAACACCTCATTTGGCCGCCTTTCGTTCCAGTACTCTGCTGCCTGTGACTGGAACGAACTGCAAAAATCGCTGAAGTTGGAGACTTTTATCTCCTCACCAACTTCAAACATCAGCTATCCGAGCAGCTAACCGATCGCTGCAGCTGTACATAGTCTATTGGTAAATAGCCCACCCATTTTCACCTACCTCATTCCCATACTGTTTTTATACTGTTTTTTTTATTTATTTATTTACTTTTCTGCTCTTTTGCACACCAATATCTCTACCTGTACATGACCATCTGATCATTTATCACCCCAGTGTTAATCTGCAAAATTGTATTATTCGCCTACCTCCTCATGCCTTTTGCACACATTGTATATAGACTGCCCATTTTTTTCTACTGTGTTATTGACTTGTTAATTGTTTATTCCATGTGTAACTCTGTGTTGTCTGTTCACACTGCTATGCTTTATCTTGGCCAGGTCGCAGTTGCAAATGAGAACTTGTTCTCAACTAGCCTACCTGGTTAAATAAAGGTGAAATAAAAATAAAAAAAATCTGACGGCAAGGCGCTACAGAGGGTAGTGCGTACGGCCCAGTACATCACTGGAGCTGAACTCCCTGCCATCCAAGACCTCTATACAAGGGGGTGTCAGAGGAAAGACCTACAAATAGTAAAGACACCAGCCACCTAATTCATATACGGTTTTCTGTGCTGCCGCACGGCAAGTGGTACCGGCTGTTTATTGCTGTTTTGTTTTTGTGGAGGGAAATATTTCTCTTACTTTTTAACTCTGCATTGTTGGGAATAGGCTCGTAAGTAAGCATTTAACGGTAAATTCTACACCTGTTGTATTCTGCGATTGTGACCAAGACAAATTGGATTGACATTAACCTGTGATTATGCAATTTCTAAAATCTGTTTAATTAGCTTTCTTACGAACATCTTTTATTGAGAAAGCGCTCCTTTTCTTCCAACACAAAACCACAGTTCATTATCAGCCTACGGAGTAGATAAAAGAATGACGCCAACATCTGTTTGTCTATGCTGATGTGAATTGAAGGGCGAAAGTGAAAAGAAATTTGTTTGATTTTTACAGCAAATTAATTAGTTTCTTTAGGTCTCTCTCTCTCTGGCTTGTATAACTGTGGCTTTTTCTCTTTGCTCAGACATGGCAAGGAGAGTTCTGGAAGTCTGTCTGTCCGTCATTTGGATAGCTTGTTTCCAACCCAGAGCAGCACACTCAAGTCCAGGCGCTTTCCCTTTTCCAGTAATGTCTCACATTCCACAGTGGCATGGCAATGAAGCCTCAAGCAAACAATCAACAATTGTTTCACGGTTTGGGAAGTTATGTCTGTCTGTAGGCTATAAATGTAGCCCATATCATAAAACATATACAGTACCAGTCAAAAGTTTGGACACACCTTCTCATTCAAGGGTTTATCTTTATTTGACTATTTTCTACGCTGTAGAATAATAGTGAAGACATTGAACTATGAAATAACATATATGGAATAATGTAGTAACCAAAAAAAGTGTAAAACAAATCTGAATATATTTTAGATTTCTAAGTAGCCACCCTTTGCCTTGATGACAACACTCCATCACTCTCCTTCTTGGTCAAATAGACCTTACACAGCCTGGAGGTGTGTTGAGTCATTGTCCTGTTGAAAAACAAATGATAGTCCCACTAAGCCCAAACCAGATGGGGTGGTGCATCACTGTGGTAGCCAAGCTGGTTAAGTGTGCCTTGAATTCTAAATAAATCACCACACCTCCTCCTCCATGCTTCACAGTGGGAACCACATGTGCAGAGATCATCCGTTCTCAAAAGACGTGGTGGTTGGAACCAAAAATCTCAAATTTGGACTCATCAAACCAAAGGACACATTTCCACTGGTCTAATATCCATTGCTCGTGTTTCTTGGCCCAAGCAAGTCTCTTCTTATTGGCGTCCTTTTAGCAGTGGTTTCTTTGCAGCAAACCAACCGTGAAGGCCTGATTTTACGCCGTCTCATCTGAATAGCTGATATTGAGATGTGTTACTTGAACTCTGTGAAACATTTATTTGGGCTGCAATCTGAGGCTGGTAACTCAATGAACTTATCCTCTGCAGCAGAGGTAACTCTGGGTCTTTCTTTCCTGTGGAGGTCCTCATGAGAGCCAGTTTCATCATAGCGCTTGATGGTTTTTGCGACTGCCCTTGAAGAAACTTGCAAAGTTTGTACTCCGCTTTAAATTTTCCAGATTGACTGACCTTCATGTCTTAAAGTAATGATGGACTGTCATTTCTCTTTGCTTATTTGAGCTGTTCTTGGCATTATATGGACTTTGTCTTTTACCAAATAGGGCTATCTTCTCTATACCACCCCTACCTTGTCACAACACAACTGATTGGCTTGAACGCATTAAAAATGAAAGAAATTCCACAAATGAACTTTTAACAAGGCACACTTGTTAATTGAAATGCATTCCAGGTGACTACCTCATGAGGAGTGTGCAAAGCTGTCATCAAGGCAAAGGGTGGATACTTCGACAAATCTCAAATATAAAATATCTTTTGATTTGTTTCACACTTTTTTTTGGTTACAACATGATCCCATATGTGTTATTTCATAGTTTTGATGTCTTCACTATTATTCTACAATGTAGAACATAGTCAAAATAAAGAAATTCCTTGAATGAGTAGGTGTGTCCAAACCTTTGACTTGTAAAAGAAAAATAACATATTCTGTGTTCTTATGCATTTCTATTGCATATATCTGCAGAACAACTATCTAACTAATTTCAAAGCATACAGGATAGTCAACTTTATTGAAGTAGATTAATAAAATTAAATCCATAGCCTACGATAAATTCCCAATGGGTCTCCCAAGTTCGAACACAGCTGGAGCTGCAGTTCCGGTCCCAGTCGTGCGGGGTCGCTAACGGCCTTTTCTGCTTTGTCTCACTTAAGTGGCCCCATGCGCCCATGTCTACATCTGCCTGCCGAGAAACCCAAGCACTGTTTTATAGTGCTGTTCCAGCCCGACCTCCCAAACCTCGTCCTTCTGTATTTTCTTAACTCTCTTTTTTCCCCCCACTGGCCTCGATTTCCTTGTTCTTACCACTGTAAAACGCCAGACAGCAAGGAAAACACGGGTACATAGATTTGACTTGTATCCGTCAATATGGAGACGACATAGTAACCATAGCTTGTAGTCAAACAGCAAATTGATAAATGGATGTAGGCTACAAATATAGGTGTAAAATCGATAGATCTAGAGATGGTCTAAGAAGGAGAGAAGTGGTTGAGGGGCATGGAGATGGAGGATAATAGTGATAACAGGAGAGCTGCCTGCCTGTTGACAACCATGGCAGAGCAATCAGCCTGGACATGACAGCCTGTAGAACCCAGCCAATTATTTACCTCTGTCTAATCAATAGAGCACTCCCCGAGATAGCCATCAGCAGCACAATCACTATACCACACACTCACACTAGAATACACGTGTACAAACCCTCTGGAGCACACACATCTATATCAGATCCGACCGCAGGCACGTATTGTTACTTGAAGATAAACTACCGCTACAATTTATAGATCCAGACTCTCCTCGCACGTCTAGGATGGTTTAGTGTCACCTTACTTACAGCCTCACAGGCACACATAAGGCAAGATATCATCCAAACGTACTGCTGCTTACACTGCATGACCACACAGACACAAACACACACACAGAACATCAACACCCTAATGATGATGAGCCCACCCTGTGGGGCGGAAGATGGTTTGTGTGTGAGAGAGAAGCCGCAGGCCGCGGGTGGGATGAGTGTAACATTAGAGGTCTTAACCTTGGGGACCATCCAGCGGTGCCTGGGGACCTCACACCGGATCACGGTCAGCAATGTTCATAATGAGCTCCGACGCACATTTGAACACCAGGTGATTCATAAAGGGTCAGGCCAAGCCAAGCTAAAACGAGTCCCCAGGGAAACACAGATGGAAACCCGAGAGTCAGTCAGCGGGAGCTAAAGATCAGGCGTTGACATCCTTTAGAGCCCTATAGGGGGTTACACTTTTGACCACCATTGTACCTTCATGCCCACCTTTAGCGCACACTCTGCCCTATACACTCCTGTCCATTACTCTGACTATCCCTTTTTTACTGCATATGCTCTAAACACTCTCCCCTCTCCCCTCCCTCTCCCTGTACTCTCCTGTCCATTACTCTGACTATCCCTTTTTTACTGCATATGCTCTAAACACTCTCCCCTCTCCCCTCTCCCCTGTACTCTCCTGTCCATTACTCTGACTATCCCTTTTTTACTGCATATGCTCTAAACACTCTCCCCTCTCCCCTGTACTCTCCTGTCCATTACTCTGACTATCCCTTTTTTACTGCATATGCTCTAAACACTCTCCCCTCTCCCCTCTCCCCTCTCCCCTGTACTCTCCTGTCCATTACTCTGACTATCCCTTTTTTACTGCATATGCTCTAAACACTCTCCCCTCTCCCCTTCACCCTGTACTCTCCTGTCCATTACTCTGACTATCACTTTTTTACTGCATATGCTCTAAACACTCTCCCCTCTCCCCTCTCCCCTATACTCTCCTGTCCATTACTCTGACTATCCCTTTTTTACTGCATATGCTCTAAACACTCTCCCCTCTCCCCTTCACCCTATACACTCCTGTCCATGTGTCTGTCTCCCACTGCCTCCAGCCCTGGTCTTCCCCTACGAGGTGTTACTCTTTGGGGAGATGGACAGCTCTCTCATCACATTTAGAAGGCTGTTAAGTATACCGTTCTTGGCTGTAACTGGGGTTAAATGGAGCAATAGCTGAGGGCCACAATTGGTAGAATGTAAATCTCCACGTCAGAATGACGTCTATTACTGGTAATGTCAACTAGGCCTTTAGCTGTAGTACCCCTCGGTGCCTTTCTCCTTTCTTTCGTTTTCTCTCTCTTCTTGCGCTCTCTTTTTCTCCCTCCCTCTCCCTTCTTGCGCTCTCTATTTCTCCCTCCCTCTCTCTTCTTGCGCTCTCTATTTCTCCCTCCCTCTCTCTTCTTGCGCTCTCTTTTTCTCCCTCCCTCTCTCTTCTTGCGCTCTCTTTTTCTCCCTCCCGCTCTCTTCTTATGCTCTCTATTTCTCCCTCCCTCTCTCTTCTTGCGCTCTCTATTTCTCTCTCCTTTCATCTCTCCATTTCTCCCTCCCTCTCTCTCCCTCTCTGTAGAGCACACAACCATTCTCTCCATTTCTCCCTCCCTCTCTCTCCCTCTCTGTAGAAAACACAACCATTCTCTCCAACTTCCCGCTGTCATCTTTCTCCAGTGAATCTGTTTCTCCATTCCTCCCTACAGTCTAGCCCCATCTCTCATCACCTTGTCCACCACCTCCCTCCATTCCGTTGTCCCTCCTTCACTCCATTTCAGTGCACCTGAAGTCTAGTTCTCTCTGACCTCTGCCCAAGCTACAGGGACCCTCCACTACTCCCTCCATTTCTCTCATTCCATCTTTTTTCTCTCTCTATTTCTTGGTGGCAAATCCAATCTCATAATCCAGCGTAGCCACGTGCCAGCGACACGAGACATAAAGCAAGTAAAAGACCTTCGCCATAAAACTTAATTGACTTTCCTTATGAATACATAAAAGAAATCCCTACACCACCATCCCTCTCTCTCTCTCCCTCTGCTCCCCTCTCCACTCCTCCCTCCACCCCTTACTCCTGAGGCTCATAGGCGGCTTTTTGGAGTGTGTCACAGTGTGTGTGGGTGTTTGTCCATCTGTCTGTCTGTCAGCAGCTGCCCATATAGAAACAACTGGGTCTAGTTTTACACATCTATCTGGACAGAGTCAACGATTCAATCCCCCCTAGTGGCTGATGTGTAGTGGGCCCGCCTCCCAGGTTGTCTTCTTTCAGCCAAACCTGAAGACCAGGAGCTCTGGTGTGTCTGCTCTGGCTTGCCAAAGAGCTGGTCCAAGAGAGGGTAGAGAAGGGGGAAAGGGAGAGCTTGTTTAGTGGTGCTGAAATCACAGACACATCTGCTGTACGTCTCAAATGTTTCCTGCAGGCCTGTACAAGTGGACAGAGCTAACCGTGTGTGTGTGTGTGTGTGTGTTGGGAGAGGGGAGTGGGGTACGAGTGTTTTTCTTTTCTTTTTATATCAGTGTTCATAAACCATGTTCCAACAAACACAGATGTGCACACGTCCACATACTCAGGTGTGTATACACACACACACACACACACACACACACACACACACACACAAGCACACACACACACGCACACACACACACACACACACACACACACACACACACACACACACACACACACTTCACAAAAAAGGGGCATTAATTGTGTCCAATGAGTCAGCCACTATTGCAACAGCCAGAAAGCTCCTAGCACATAGCGTTGACAGCTGTCTTCATAGAAATCAAATATAACTCTCAACCTCACCCCCAAAAAAGTATCACTCAGGCGTGACTCAGATCTCGCAGGGAACAGACGTTATAACATAAAATAAGCACGTCCGCCCTACCTTCTCAACCCCTCACCTCTCCTCTACCCGTTTTCTCCTCCCTCCTTCCCTCTCTCTGCCAGCCGCCCAGCTGGTACTGTCATGTCAGATAGGCTGGAACAGACAGAGAGAGAAGAGGCTGGGAGCAGACAGAGGAGTAGTCGAATAGTCATTCCATGTCATTTCAGCAAGCCATGACACCCACCAGATTGTTCTGAAATAGTTTATCTAGTTAGGAAAAGGTAAGATTATCATTCCTGAAACATTATTTGTTGTAATGTAATTTGATCTCAGAGAAATCAATATAAATTATTCCACCCAAATTATCAATTTTAATTTGTAGGATTCAGATGATATTTGATAAAAAGTAGTACCCAACATCCGATTTGGACCAAACCAAATACCAACCACAGACCCCTCACACCCTATACCAATCATACCACAACAATCAGTATATAGTATCAGTTATTTATGCTTGACAAGTAGTATGAAGCTATGGCTTGGAGTATTGCTTCTCCATACTATGTAATGTATTCCCTGTGAATGTGGAGCTGTTTTCCCCCTGTAAAGATACATTTGTCACTGAAATGACTTGCTTTATTTGCCATAAAGTAATGTGAAAGTATCTGGTGTTGACCACTAGATGCCTCTGTTGCAACAATACCGCCACACTCTTTTATCCATTTGGCTGGTCTCTTGTGTGTATTATATATATCACAACATTTCCTTTGCAACTTTGGGTAGAAAACCAATAGATTTAGCTCATGATTGAAGTACATTGTGTGGTCATCACACAATTCAAGCCAGTCCTCCATAAAAGCAATTCAGTTTGTCATTCTTTCACGCTTAATGTGTCCAGGAAACGGCCCCCTTGTGTGTGGTTTATTCCCTTATTAAAAGGTCTGTATCAGTTACTGTTAGACCAATCGGAAAACTTCAAGTTTTGTTTTGATCACGCGGACTTGGATATGTTCCGGGTTGCCTCTGAGAATAACATTGACATGCGCATAGACACCGTGACTGAGTTCATCAGTAAGTGTATAGGGGATGTTGTTTTCACTGTGACTATTTAAACCTACCCAAACCAAAAACTGTGGTTAGATGGCAGCATTCGCAAAACTGAAAGCGCAAACCACCGCATTTAACCACGGAAAGGTGACTAGGAATATGTTTGAATACAAACAGTGTAGTTATTCCCTCCATAAGACAATCAAACAGGCAAAACGTCAGTACAGAGACAAAGTGGAGTTGCAATTCAACGGCTCAGACATGAGATGTATGTGGCAGGAACTATGGACAGTCACGGACAACAAAGGGAAAACCAGCTACATCACGGACACCAACGTCTTGCTTCCGGACAAGGTAAACACCTTCTTCACCTCCTTTGAGGATAATACAGTGCCATGGAGGCGGCCCCTCCAAGGACTGTGGGCTCTCCTTCTCTGAGGCTGACGTGAGTAACACATTTGAGTGTGTTAACCCTCGCAGGGCTGCTGCCCAGATGACATCCCCAGCCACGTCCTCAGAGCATGCGCAGACCAGCTGGCTGTAGTGTTTACAGACATATTCAATCTCTCCCAGTCTGCTGTCCCCAGATGACATCCCCAGCCACGTCCTCAGAGCATGCGCAGACCAGCTGGCTGTAGTGTTTACAGACATATTCAATCTCTCCCAGTCTGCTGTCCCCAGATGACATCCCTAGCCACGTCCTCAGAGCATGCGCAGACCAGCTGGCTGTAGTGTTTACAGACATATTCAATCTCTGCCAGTCTGCTGTCCCCAGATGACATCCCCAGCCACCCTCTCAGAGCATGCGCAGACCAGCCAGCTGTAGTGTTTACGGACATATTCAATCTCTCCCAGTCTGCTGTCCCCAGATGACATCCCCAGCCACGTCCTCAGGGAATGCGCAGACCAGCTGGCTGTAGTGTTTACGGACATATTCAATCTCTCCCAGTCTGCTGTCCCCAGATGACATTCCCAGCCACGTCCTCAGGGAATGCGCAGACCAGCTGGCTGTAGTGTTTACGGACATATTCAATCTCTCCCAGTCTGCTGTCCCCAGATGACATCCCCAGCCACGTCATCAGAGCATGCGCAGACCAGCTGGCTGTAGTGTTTACAGACATATTCAATCTCTCCCAGTCTGCTGTTCCCAGATGTCCACCATTGTTCCTGTACCCAAGAAAGTAAAAGTCATTTCATTCAGTTACCATCGCCCCGTATCACTCACTTCTGTCATTATGAAGTGCTTTGAGGCTAGTTAATGATCATATCACCTCCAACTTGCCTGACACCCTAGACCCAATTCAATTTGCATACCGCCCCAATAGATCCACCAACGATGCCATCACACTGCCCTATCCCATTTGGACACCTACAGTATGTAAGATTGCTGTTCATTGACTACAGCTCAGCCTTTAACACCATAGTACCCTCCAAGCTCATCATTAATCTCTGGGCCCTGGGTCTGAACCCCGCCCTGTGCAACTGAGTCCTGGACTTCCTGACGGGCCGTCCCCAGGTGGTGACGGTTGGAAACAACACCTCCACTACGCTGATCCTCAACACTGAGCCCACAAGGGTGCGTGCTCAGCCCCCTCCTGTACTCCCTGTTCACCCATGACTGGATGGCCACACACACCTACAACTCAATAATCAAGTTTGCAGACGACACAACAGTAGTAGGCCTGATTACCAACAATGACGAGAGCCTACAGGGAGGAGGTGAGGGCTCTAGTGGAGTGGTGCCAGGAAAATAACCTCTCACTCAACGTAAACAAAATGAAGGAGCTGATCGTGGACCTCCGGAAGCAGCAGAGGGAGCACGCCCCCATCCACATCGATGGGACCGCAGTGGAGACAGTGAAAAGCTTCAAGTTCCTCTGCGTACACATCACTGACAATCTGAAATGGTCCACCCACAGACAGTGTGGTGAAGAAGGCGCAACACCTCTTCAACCCCAGGAGGCTGAAGAAGTTCGGCTTGGCCCCTAAGACCCTCACAAACTTTTACAGATGCATAATTGAGAGGATCCTGTCGGGCTGTATCACCGCCTGGTATGGCAACTGCACCACCCACAACCGCAGGGCTCTCCAGAGGGTGGTGTGGTCTGCCAAACGCTTCTGTCTGGCCACTCTACCATAAAGGCCTGAGTGCTGTAGAGATGGTTGCCTTTCTGGAAGGTTCTCCCAAACGCACACTGCCTGCCCTCCAGGACATCTACAACACCCGATGTAACAGGAAGGCCAAAAAGATAATCAAGGACATCTACCACCGGAGCCACTGCCTGTTCACCCCGCTATCATCCAGAAGGCGAGGTCAGTACAGGTGCATCAAAGTGGGGACCGAGAGACTGAAAAACAGATTCTATCTCAAGGCCATCAGACTGTTAAATAGCCACCACTAGCCGGTCACCACCCGGTTACTCAACCCTGCACCTTAGCCATGGAATCACTGGTCACTTTAACAATGTTTACATACTGTTTTACTAATTTCATATGTATATACTGTATTCTACTGTATTTTAGTCAATGCCACTTCGACATTGCTTGTCCTAATATTTATATATTTCTTTATTCCATTTGTTTACTTTAGTACACACTACTGCACTGTTGGTGCTAGGAACACAAGCATTTCACTACACCTGCAATAACATCTGCTAAATATGTGTATGTGACCAAGAACATTTGATATGATTAGGCTACAGCAGTTGTAATGTTTTCAATGTTATGGTCTCTAATTGTCTTCAATGGTTAAAGTCCCAAACAACCATAGTGTTTTGCAATGGTAATAATGGTACTGGGTTCTATTAGGGTTTTCACAACATTTTAGTCCCTATCCAATTTCCAATTTTCCAATTTCAAAAGTCTTCATATGAGAAATGTACCTTCTCAGAGAGCTGCCACATGTTGGACAATTCAAGGAGAGTTTGGTTAAACTATTAGGTTGCTAAGAGATGGACAAAACAGTCAGTAACCTACTTCAGTAGTAGTTACAAATGTAGTTTGTAAATTTTTTACACTTGGTAAATTGAGACAGCAAACAAAAATATCTAAAATTTAGTGCAATTGATTTGACATGAATGTATTATTTAAGCCTGCCAGGACCATCTGGTAGATGTCCTCCAGCACAGGTGGGCTGTACAGTTTCAATTTCGGTCTTATTCAAAGTTGACTTAAAATCTATCAATGTGCTTCATTTCATAAAAAGTTCAACGGTACTCGAGACAGTGGAATAAGTTCCAATAGCGTTAATGAACATTTATTTCACTATCCTTATAAGTACATGTGATGGTGAACGCGTACTGAAAAGATATAGACCAAGTGTGATGTTTCATTTTTCACTCAGAGTGAGGTAATGATCAGATAAGTACTACAGTCAATAATCAATATCGAAATGTCACTATCAATCATGTTACTAGTATGCAAATGTCTTTGATGTCAGTTGATACAGTGTAATGTTTTCATGTATAAAGCCCTTTAAACAAAACTCCCACTGTACCTAAACCATCATTAATAAACGTTAGACTTCTGCGTTATCACACCCAGTCTCAGGGATGGTTAACTCTGGAAATGCATTTAGTCTCCACTGAGTTAAGTAAATCAGCTTTGAGTTTTCTTGCGCCTTATTTGTGGAACAATCTTCAAAATATTCTTCAATTGGATGTTCTGGTGCCTTTAGGGCAATTCAGAGAGCAGATTGAGGACTTTATTACTGATGAATGTTAGTTCTTTATGACTGTTTTTTCCGCTTGCATTTGTATTTATATTGTGATTTGTGTATTTTCTGTTATTTCTGTAATAAAGAGCTCATCTGTAAACGAGACCTTGGTCTCAGTATGACTACCAGATAAAATGAAGGTAAGAAAATAAATAATCAGACACATTTCAGCATGGACTTAAACATCTCGGTAGGTATTCAGGGAAGAATCATGTAAGTAATAAATAATCAGACACATTTCAGCATGGAATTAAACATCTCGGTAGGTATTCAGGGAAGAATCATGTAAGTAATACATAATCAGACACATTTCAGCATGGAATTAAACATCTCGGTAGGTATTCAGGGAAGAATCATGTAAGTAATAAATAATCAGACACATTTCGGCATGGAATTAAACATCTAGGTAGGTATTCAGGGAAGAATCATGAAAGTAATAAATAATCAGACACATTTCAGCATGGAATTAAACATCAAGGTAGGTATTCAGGGAAGAATCATGTAAGTAATAAATAATCAGACACATTTCAGCATGGACTTAAACATCTAGGTAGGTATTCAGGGAAGAATCATGTAAGTAATACATAGTCAGACACATTTCAGCATGGACTTAAACATCTAGGTAGGTTTTCAGGGAAGAATCATGTAAGTAATAAATAATCAGACACATTTCAGCATGGAATTAAACATCTCGGTAGGTATTCAGGGAAGAATCATGTAAGTAATAAATAATCAGACACATTTCAGCATTGACTTAAACATCTCGGTAGGTATTCAGGGAAGAATCATGTAAGTAATAAATAATCAGACACATTTCAGCATGGACTTAAACATCTAGGTAGGTATTCAAAGAATCATGTAAGTAATAAATAATCAGACACATTTCAGCATGGACTTAAACATCTAGGTAGGTATTCAGGGACGAATCATGTAAGTAATAAATAATCAGACACATTTCAGCATGGACTTAAACATCTCGGTAGGTATTCAGGGAAGAATCATGTAAGTAATAAATAATCAGACACATTTCAGCATGGAATTAAACATCTAGGTAGGTATTCAGGGAAGAATCATGTAAGTAATAAATAATCAGACACATTTCAGCATGGACTTAAACATCTAGGTAGGTATTCAGGGAAGAATCATGTAAGTAATACATAATCAGACACATTTCAGCATGGACTCTAATTCAGGGAAGAATCATCAGACACATTTCGGCATGGAATTAAACATCTAGGTATTTCAGGGAAGAATCATGTAAGTAATAAATAATCAGACACATTTCAGCATGGAATTAAACATCAAGGTAGGTATTCAGGGAAGAATCATGTAAGTAATAAATAATCAGACACATTTCAGCATGGAATTAAACATCTCGGTAGGTATTCAGGAAGAATCATGTAAGTAATAAATAATCAGACACATTTCAGCATGGAATTAAACATCTAGGTAGGTATTCAGGGAAGAATCATGTAAGTAATAAATAATCAGACACATTTCAGCATGGACTTAATCATCTAGGTAGGTATTCAAACATCTAGACACATTTCAGCATGGAGGTATTTTCAGGGAAGAATCATGTAAGTAATAAATAATCAGACACATTTCAGCATGGAATTAAACATCTCGGTAGGTATTCAGGGAAGAATCATGTAAGTAATAAATAATCAGACACATTTCAGCATGGACTTAAACATCTCGCAGGGAAGAATCATGGAATAAATAAACATCTAATTAAACATCTAGGTAGGTATTCAGGGAAGAATCATGTAAGTAATAAATAATCAGACACATTTCAGCATGGAATTAAACATCAAGGTAGGTATTCAGGGAAGAATCATGTAAGTAATAAATAATCAGACACATTTCAGCATGGAATTAAACATCTCGGTAGGTATTCAGGGAAGAATCATGTAAGTAATAAATAATCAGACACATTTCAGCATGGAATTAAACATCTAGGTAGGTATTCAGGGAAGAATCATGTAAGTAATAAATAATCAGACACATTTCAGCATGGACTTAATCATCTAGGTAGGTATTCAGGGAAGAATCATGTAAGTAATACATAGTCAGACACATTTCAGCATGGACTTAAACATCTAGGTAGGTTTTCAGGGAAGAATCATGTAAGTAATAAATAATCAGACACATTTCAGCATGGAATTAAACATCTCGGTAGGTATTCAGGGAAGAATCATGTAAGTAATAAATAATCAGACACATTTCAGCATGGACTTAAACATCTCGATAGGTATTCAGGGAAGAATCATGTAAGTAATACATAGTCAGACACATTTCAGCATGGACTTAAACATCTAGGTAGGTTTTCAGGGAAGAATCATGTAAGTAATAAATAATCAGACACATTTCAGCATGGAATTAAACATCTCGGTAGGTATTCAGGGAAGAATCATGTAAGTAATAAATAATCAGACACATTTCAGCATGGACTTAAACATCTCGGTAGGTATTCAGGGAAGAATCATGTAAGTAATAAATAATCAGACACATTTCAGCATGGACTTAAACATCTCGGTAGGTATTCAGGGAAGAATCATGTAAGTAATACATAATCAGACACATTTCAGCATGGACTTAAACATCTCGGTAGGTATTCAGGGAAGAATCATGTAAGTAATAAATAATCAGACACATTTCAGCATGGACTTAAACATCTAGGTAGGTATTCAGGGAAGAATCATGTAAGTAATAAATAATCAGACACATTTCAGCATGGACTTAAACATCTAGGTAGGTATTCAGGGACGAATCATGTAAGTAATAAATAATCAGACACATTTCAGCATGGACTTAAACATCTCGGTAGGTATTCAGGGAAGAATCATGTAAGTAATAAATAATCAGACACATTTCAGCATGGAATTAAACATCTAGGTAGGTATTCAGGGAAGAATCATGTAAGTAATAAATAATCAGACACATTTCAGCATGGACTTAAACATCTAGGTAGGTATTCAGGGAAGAATCATGTAAGTAATACATAATCAGACACATTTCAGCATGGAATTAAACATCTCGGTAGGTATTCAGGGAAGAATCATGTAAGTAATAAATAATCAGACACATTTCGGCATGGAATTAAACATCTAGGTAGGTATTCAGGGAAGAATCATGTAAGTAATAAATAATCAGACACATTTCAGCATGGAATTAAACATCAAGGTAGGTATTCAGGGAAGAATCATGTAAGTAATAAATAATCAGACACATTTCAGCATGGAATTAAACATCTCGGTAGGTATTCAGGGAAGAATCATGTAAGTAATAAATAATCAGACACATTTCAGCATGGAATTAAACATCTAGGTAGGTATTCAGGGAAGAATCATGTAAGTAATAAATAATCAGACACATTTCAGCATGGACTTAATCATCAAGGTAGGTATTCAGGGAAGAATAATGTAAGTAATAAATAATTAGACACATTTCAGCATGGACTTAAACATCTAGGTAGGTTTTCAGGGAAGAATCATGTAAGTAATAAATAATTAGACACATTTCAGCATGGACTTAAACATCTCGGTAGGTATTCAGGGAAGAATCATGTAAATAATAAATAATCAGACACATTTCAGCATGGACTTAAACATCTAGGTAGGTATTCAGGGAAGAATCATGTAAGTAATAAATAATCAGACACATTTCAGCATGGACTTAAACATCTTAGGTATTCAGGGACAATCATGGAGACACATTTCAGCATGGACTTAAACAACTCGGTAGGTATTCAGGGAAGAATCATGTAAGTAATAAATAATCAGACACATTTCGGCATGGAATTAAACATCTAGGTAGGTATTCAGGGAAGAATCATGTAAGTAATAAATAATCAGACACATTTCAGCATGGAATTAAACATCAAGGTAGGTATTCAGGGAAGAATCATGTAAGTAATAAATAATCAGACACATTTCAGCATGGAATTAAACATCTCGGTAGGTATTCAGGGAAGAATCATGTAAGTAATAAATAATCAGACACATTTCAGCATGGAATTAAACATCTAGGTAGGTATTCAGGGAAGAATCATGTAAGTAATAAATAATCAGACACATTTCAGCATGGACTTAAACATCTAGGTAGGTTTTCAGGGAAGAATCATGTAAGTAATAAATAATTAGACACATTTCAGCATGGACTTAAACATCTCGTAGGTATTCAGGGAAGAATCATGTAAGTAATAAATAATCAGACACATTTCAGCATGGACTTAAACATCTAGGTAGGTATTCAGGGAAGAATCATGTAAGTAATAAATAATCAGACACATTTCAGCATGGAATTAAACATCTCGGTAGGTATTCAGGGAAGAATCATGTAAGTAATAAATAATCAGACACATTTCAGCATGGACTTAAACATCTAGGTAGGTATTCAGGGAAGAATCATGTAAGTAATAAATAATCAGACACATTTCAGCATGGACTTAAACATCTCGGTAGGTATTCAGGGAAGAATCATGTAAGTAATAAATAATCAGACACATTTCAGCATGGAATTAAACATCTAAGGTATTCAGGGAAGAATCATGTAAGTAATACATAATCAGACACATTTCAGCATGGACTTAAACATCTAGGTAGGTATTCAGGGAAGAATCATGTAAGTAATAAATAATCAGACACATTTCAGCATGGAATTAAACATCTCGGTAGGTATTCATAATCAGACACATTTCAGCATGGACTTAAACATCTAGGTAGGTATTCAGGGAAGAATCATTAAGTAATAAATAATCAGGCATGGAATTAAACATCAAGGTAGGTATTCAGGGAAGAATCATGTAAGTAATATATAATTAGACACATTTCAGCATGGACTTAAACATCTAGGTAGGTATTCAGGGAAGAATCATGTAAGTAATAAATAATCAGACACATTTCAGCATGGAATTAAACATCAAGGTAGGTATTCAGGGAAGAATCATGTAAGTAATAAATAATCAGACACATTTCAGCATGGACTTAAACATCTAGGTAGGTATTCAGGGAAGAATCATGTAAGTAATACATAATCAGACACATTTCAGCATGGACTTAAACATCTAGGTAGGTATTCAGGGACGAATCATGTAAGTAATAAATAATCAGACACATTTCAGCATGGAATTAAACATCAAGGTAGGTATTCAGGGAAGAATCATGTAAGTAATAAATAATCAGACACATTTCAGCATGGAATTAAACATCTCGGTAGGTATTCAGGGAAGAATCATGTAAGTAATAAATAATCAGACACATTTCAGCATGGAATTAAACATCTAGGTAGGTATTCAGGGAAGAATCATGTAAGTAATAAATAATCAGACACATTTCAGCATGGACTTAATCATCAAGGTAGGTATTCAGGGAAGAATAATGTAAGTAATAAATAATTAGACACATTTCAGCATGGACTTAAACATCTAGGTAGGTTTTCAGGGAAGAATCATGTAAGTAATAAATAATTAGACACATTTCAGCATGGACTTAAACATCTCGGTAGGTATTCAGGGAAGAATCATGTAAATAATAAATAATCAGACACATTTCAGCATGGACTTAAACATCTAGGTAGGTATTCAGGGAAGAATCATGTAAGTAATAAATAATCAGACACATTTCAGCATGGACTTAAACATCTAGGTAGGTATTCAGGGACGAATCATGTAAGTAATAAATAATCAGACACATTTCAGCATGGACTTAAACAACTCGGTAGGTATTCAGGGAAGAATCATGTAAGTAATAAATAATCAGACACATTTCAGCATGGAATTAAACATCTAGGTAGGTATTCAGGGAAGAATCATGTAAGTAATAAATAATCAGACACATTTCAGCATGGAATTAAACATCTAGGTAGGTATTCAGGGAAGCATCATGTAAGTAATAAATAATCAGACACATTTCAGCATGGAATTAAACATCTCGGTAGGTATTCAGGGAAGAATCATGTAAGTAATAAATAATCAGACACATTTCAGCATGGAATTAAACATCAAGGTAGGTATTCAGGGAAGAATCATGTAAGTAATAAATAATTAGACACATTTCAGCATGGACTTAAACATCTAGGTAGGTTTTCAGGGAAGAATCATGTAAGTAATAAATAATTAGACACATTTCAGCATGGACTTAAACATCTCGGTAGGTATTCAGGGAAGAATCATGTAAATAATAAATAATCAGACACATTTCAGCATGGACTTAAACATCTAGGTAGGTATTCAGGGAAGAATCATGTCAGACACATTTCAGCATGGAAGAATTCAGGGAAGAATCATGTAAGTAATAAATAATCAGACACATTTCAGCATGGACTTAAACATCTAGGTAGGTATTCAGGGAAGAATCATGTAAGTAATAAATAATCAGACACATTTCAGCATGGACTTAAACATCTCGGTAGGTATTCAGGGAAGAATCATGTAAGTAATAAATAATCAGACACATTTCAGCATGGAATTAAACATCTAGGTAGGTATTCAGGGAAGAATCATGTAAGTAATAAAATCAGACACATTTCAGCATGGACTTAAACATCTAGGTAGGTATTCAGGGAAGAATCATGGTAATAAATAATCAGACACATTTCAGCATGGAATTAAACATCTCAGGTAGGTATTCAGGGAAGAATCATGTAAGTAATAAATAATCAGACACATTTCAGCATGGAATTAAACATCTAGGTAGGTATTCAGGGAAGAATCATGTAAGTAATAAATAATCAGACACATTTCAGCATGGAATTAAACATCAAGGTAGGTATTCAGGGAAGAATCATGTAAGTAATAAATAATCAGACACATTTCAGCATGGACTTAAACATCTAGGTAGGTATTCAGGGAAGAATCATGTAAGTAATAAATAATCAGACACATTTCAGCATGGAATTAAACATCAAGGTAGGTATTCAGGGAAGAATCATGTAAGTAATAAATAATCAGACACATTTCAGCATGGACTTAAACATCTAGGTAGGTATTCAGGGAAGAATCATGTAAGTAATACATAATCAGACACATTTCAGCATGGACTTAAACATCTAGGTAGGTATTCAGGGAAGAATCATGTAAGTAATAAATAATCAGACACATTTCAGCATGGAATTAAACATCTAGGTAGGTATTCAGGGAAGAATCATGTAAGTAATAAATAATCAGACACATTTCAGCATGGACTTAAACATCTAGGTAGGTATTCAGGGAAGAATCATGTAAGTAATAAATAATCAGACACATTTCAGCATGGACTTAAACATCTAGGTAGGTATTCAGGGACGAATCATGTAAGTAATAAATAATCAGACACATTTCAGCATGGACTTAAACAACTCGGTAGGTATTCAGGGAAGAATCATGTAAGTAATAAATAATCAGACACATTTCAGCATGGAATTAAACATCTAGGTAGGTATTCAGGGAAGAATCATGTAAGTAATAAATAATCAGACACATTTCAGCATGGAATTAAACATCTAGGTAGGTATTCAGGGAAGCATCATGTAAGTAATAAATAATCAGACACATTTCAGCATGGAATTAAACATCTCGGTAGGTATTCAGGGAAGAATCATGTAAGTAATAAATAATCAGACACATTTCAGCATGGAATTAAACATCAAGGTAGGTATTCAGGGAAGAATCATGTAAGTAATAAATAATTAGACACATTTCAGCATGGACTTAAACATCTAGGTAGGTTTTCAGGGAAGAATCATGTAAGTAATAAATAATTAGACACATTTCAGCATGGACTTAAACATCTCGGTAGGTATTCAGGGAAGAATCATGTAAGTAATAAATAATCAGACACATTTCAGCATGGACTTAAACATCTAGGTAGGTATTCAGGGAAGAATCATGTAAGTAATAAATAATCAGACACATTTCAGCATGGAATTAAACATCTCGGTAGGTATTCAGGGAAGAATCATGTAAGTAATAAATAATCAGACACATTTCAGCATGGACTTAAACATCTAGGTAGGTATTCAGGGAAGAATCATGTAAGTAATAAATAATCAGACACATTTCAGCATGGACTTAAACATCTCGGTAGGTATTCAGGGAAGAATCATGTAAGTAATAAATAATCAGACACATTTCGGCATGGAATTAAACATCTAGGTAGGGATTCAGGGAAGAATCATGTAAGTAATACATAATCAGACACATTTCAGCATGGACTTAAACATCTAGGTAGGTATTCAGGGAAGAATCATGTAAGTAATAAATAATCAGACACATTTCAGCATGGAATTAAACATCTCGGTAGGTATTCAGGGAAGAATCATGTAAGTAATACATAATCAGACACATTTCAGCATGGACTTAAACATCTAGGTAGGTATTCAGGGAAGAATCATGTAAGTAATAAATAATCAGACACATTTCAGCATGGAATTAAACATCAAGGTAGGTATTCAGGGAAGAATCATGTAAGTAATAAATAATTAGACACATTTCAGCATGGACTTAAACATCTAGGTAGGTATTCAGGGAAGAATCATGTAAGTAATAAATAATCAGACACATTTCAGCATGGAATTAAACATCAAGGTAGGTATTCAGGGAAGAATCATGTAAGTAATAAATAATCAGACACATTTCAGCATGGACTTAAACATCTAGGTAGGTATTCAGGGAAGAATCATGTAAGTAATACATAATCAGACACATTTCAGCATGGACTTAAACATCTAGGTAGGTATTCAGGGACGAATCATGTAAGTAATAAATAATCAGACACATTTCAGCATGGAATTAAACATCAAGGTAGGTATTCAGGGAAGAATCATGTAAGTAATAAATAATCAGACACATTTCAGCATGGACTTAAACATCTAGGTAGGTATTCAGGGAAGAATCATGTAAGTAATAAATAATCAGACACATTTCAGCATGGAATTAAACATCAAGGTAGGTATTCAGGGAAGAATCATGTAAGTAATAAATAATCAGACACATTTCAGCATGGACTTAAACATCTAGGTAGGTATTCAGGGAAGAATCATGTAAGTAATAAATAATCAGACACATTTCAGCATGGACTTAAACATCTAGGTAGGTATTCAGAGAGGAATCATGTAAGTAATAAATAATCAGACACATTTCAGCATGGAATTAAACATCTAGGTAGGTATTCAAGGAAGAATCATGTAATTAATAAATAATCAGACACATTTCGGCATGGAATTAAACATCTCGGTAGGTATTCAGGGAAGAATCATGTAAGTAATAAATAATCAGACACATTTCATTATGGACTTAAACATCTAGGTACGGATTCAGGGAAGAATCATGTAAGTAATACATAATCAGACACATTTCAGCATGGACTTAAACATCTAGGTAGGTATTCAGGGAAGAATCATGTAAGTAATAAATAATCAGACACATTTCAGCATGGAATTAAACATCTCGGTAGGTATTCAGGGAAGAATCATGTAAGTAATAAATAATCAGACACATTTCAGCATGGACTTAAACATCTCGTTAGGTATTCAGGGAAGAATCATGTAAGTAATAAATAATCAGACGCATTTCAGCATGGACTTAAACATCTAGGTAGGTATTCAGGGAAGAATCATGTAACTAATAAATAATCAGACACATTTCAGCATGGACTTAAACATCAAGGTAGGTATTCAGGGAAGAATCATGTAAGTAATAAATAATTAGACACATTTCAGCATGGACTTAAACATCTAGGTAGGTATTCAGGGAAGAATCATGTAAGTAATAAATAATCAGACACATTTCAGCATGGAATTAAACATCAAGATAGGTATTCAGGGAAGAATCATGTAAGTAATAAATAATCAGACACATTTCAGCATGGACTTAAACATCTAGGTAGGTATTCAGGGAAGAATCATGTAAGTAATAAATAATCAGACACATTTCAGCATGGACTTAAACATCTAGGTAGGTATTCAGGGAAGAATCATGTAAGTAATAAATAATCAGACACATTTCAGCATGGACTTAAACATCTAGGTAGGTATTCAGGGAAGAATCATGTAAGTAATAAATAATCAGACACATTTCAGCATGGACTTAAACATCTAGGTAGGTATTCAGAGAGGAATCATGTAAGTAATAAATAATCAGACACATTTCAGCATGGAATTAAACATCAAGGTAGGTATTCGAGGAAGAATCATGTAAGTAATAAATAATCAGACACATTTCGGCATGGAATTAAACATCTCGGTAGGTATTCAGGGAAGAATCATGTAAGTAATACATAATCAGACACATTTCAGCATGGAATTAAACATCAAGGTAGGTATTCAAGGAAGAATCATGTAAGCAATAAATAATCAGACACATTTCAGCATGGACTTAAACATCTAGGTAGGTATTCAGGAAGAATCATGTAAGTAATAAATAATCAGACACATTTCAGCATGGAATTAAACATCTCGGTAGGTATTCAGGGAAGAATCATGTAAGTAATAAATAATCAGACACATTTCAACATGGAATTAAAAATCTAGGTAGGTATTCAGGGAAGAATCATGTAAGTAATAAATAATCAGACACATTTCAGCATGGAATTAAACATCAAGGTAGGTATTCAGGGAAGAATCATGTAAGTAATAAATAATCAGACACATTTCAGCATGGACTTAAACATCTAGGTAGGTATTCAGGGAAGAATCATGTAAGTAATAAATAATCAGACACATTTCAGCATGGAATTAAACATCTCGGTAGGTATTCAGGGAAGATGCATGTAAGTAATAAATAATCAGACACATTTCAGCATGGACTTAAACATCTAGGTAGGTATTCAGGGAAGAATCATGTAAGTAATAAATAATCAGACACATTTCAGCATGGAATTAAACATCAAGGTAGGTATTCAGGGAAGAATCATGTAAGTAATAAATAATCAGACACATTTCAGCATGGACTTAAACATCTAGGTAGGTATTCAGGGAAGAATCATGTAAGTAATAAATAATCAGACACATTTCAGCATGGACTTAAACATCTAGGTAGGTATTCAGAGAGGAATCATGTAAGTAATAAATAATCAGACACATTTCAGCATGGAATTAAACATCAAGGTAGGTATTCAAGGAAGAATCATGTAAGTAATAAATAATCAGACACATTTCAGCATGGAATTAAACATCTCGGTAGGTATTCAGGGAAGATGCATGTAAGTAATAAATAATCAGACACATTTCAGCATGGACTTAAACATCTAGGTAGGTATTCAGGGAAGAATCATGTAAGTAATAAATAATCAGACACATTTCAGCATGGAATTAAACATCAAGGTAGGTATTCAGGGAAGAATCATGTAAGTAATAAATAATCAGACACATTTCAGCATGGACTTAAACATCTAGGTAGGTATTCAGGGAAGAATCATGTAAGTAATAAATAATCAGACACATTTCAGCATGGACTTAAACATCTAGGTAGGTATTCAGAGAGGAATCATGTAAGTAATAAATAATCAGACACATTTCAGCATGGAATTAAACATCAAGGTAGGTATTCAAGGAAGAATCATGTAAGTAATAAATAATCAGACACATTTCGGCATGGAATTAAACATCTCGGTAGGTATTCAGGGAAGAATCATGTAAGTAATAAATAATCAGACACATTTCATTATGGACTTAAACATCTAGGTAGGGATTCAGGGAAGAATCATGTAAGTAATACATAATCAGACACATTTCAGCATGGAATTAAACATCTAGGTAGGTATTCAGGGAAGAATCATGTAAGTAATAAATAATCAGACACATTTCAGCATGGAATTAAACATCTTGGTAGGTATTCAGGGTAGAATCATGTAAGTAAAAAATAATCAGACACATTTCAGCATGGACTTAAACATCTCGTTAGGTATTCAGGGAAGAATCATGTAAGTAATAAATAATCAGACGCATTTCAGCATGGACTTAAACATCTAAGTAGGTATTCAGGGAAGAATCATGTAACTAATAAATAATCAGACACATTTCAGCATGGACTTAAACATCAAGGTAGGTATTCAGGGAAGAATCATGTAAGTAATAAATAATTAGACACATTTCAGCATGGACTTAAACATCTAGGTAGGTATTCAGGGAAGAATCATGTAAGTAATAAATAATCAGACACATTTCAGCATGGAATTAAACATCAAGGTAGGTATTCAGGGAAGAATCATGTAAGTAATAAATAATCAGACACATTTCAGCATGGACTTAAACATCTAGGTAGGTATTCAGGGAAGAATCATGTAAGTAATAAATAATCAGACACATTTCAGCATGGAATTAAACATCAAGGTAGGTATTCAGGGAAGAATCATGTAAGTAATAAATAATCAGACACATTTCAGCATGGACTTAAACATCTAGGTAGGTATTCAGGGAAGAATCATGTAAGTAATAAATAATCAGACACATTTCAGCATGGACTTAAACATCTAGGTAGGTATTCAGAGAGGAATCATGTAAGTAATAAATAATCAGACACATTTCAGCATGGAATTAAACATCAAGGTAGGTATTCAAGGAAGAATCATGTAAGTAATAAATAATCAGACACATTTCGGCATGGAATTAAACATCTCGGTAGGTATTCAGGGAAGAATCATGTAAGTAATAAATAATCAGACACATTTCATTATGGACTTAAACATCTAGGTAGGGATTCAGGAAGAATCATGTAAGTAATACATAATCAGACACATTTCAGCATGGAATTAAACATCTAGGTAGGTTTTCAGGGAAGAATCATGTAAGTAATAAATAATCAGACACATTTCAGCATGGAATTAAACATCTTGGTAGGTATTCAGGGTAGAATCATGTAAGTAAAAAATAATCAGACACATTTCAGCATGGACTTAAACATCTCGTTAGGTATTCAGGGAAGAATCATGTAAGTAATAAATAATCAGACGCATTTCAGCATGGACTTAAACATCTAGGTAGGTATTCAGGGAAGAATCATGTAACTAATAAATAATCAGACACATTTCAGCATGGACTTAAACATCAAGGTAGGTATTCAGGGAAGAATCATGTAAGTAATAAATAATTAGACACATTTCAGCATGGACTTAAACATCTAGGTAGGTATTCAGGGAAGAATCATGTAAGTAATAAATAATCAGACACATTTCAGCATGGAATTAAACATCAAGGTAGGTATTCAGGGAAGAATCATGTAAGTAATAAATAATCAGACACATTTCAGCATGGACTTAAACATCTAGGTAGGTATTCAGGGAAGAATCATGTAAGTAATAAATAATCAGACACATTTCAGCATGGAATTAAACATCAAGGTAGGTATTCAGGGAAGAATCATGTAAGTAATAAATAATCAGACACATTTCAGCATGGACTTAAACATCTAGGTAGGTATTCAGGGAAGAATCATGTAAGTAATAAATAATCAGACACATTTCAGCGTGGACTTAAACATCTAGGTAGGTATTCAGAGAGGAATCATGTAAGTAATAAATAATCAGACACATTTCAGGATGGAATTAAACATCAAGGTAGGTATTCAAGGAAGAATCATGTAAGTAATAAATAATCAGACACATTTCGGCATGGAATTAAACATCTCGGTAGGTATTCAGGGAAGAATCATGTAAGTAATAAATAATCAGACACATTTCAGCATGGACTTAAACATCTAGGTAGGTATTCAGGGAAGAATCATGTAAGTAATACATAATCAGACACATTTCAGCATGGAATTAAACATCTCGGTAGGTATTCAGGGAAGAATCATGTAAGTAATAAATAATCAGACACATTTCAGCATGGACTTAAACATCAAGGTAGGTATTCAGGGAAGAATCATGTAAGTAATAAATAATTAGACACATTTCAGCATGGACTTAAACATCTAGGTAGGTATTCAGGGAAGAATCATGTAAGTAATAAATAATCAGACACATTTCAGCATGGAATTAAACATCAAGGTAGGTATTCAGGGAAGAATCATATAAGTAATAAATAATCAGACACATTTCAGCATGGACTTAAACATCTAGGTAGGTATTCAGGGAAGAATCATGTAAGTAATAAATAATCAGACACATTTCAGCATGGAATTAAACATCAAGGTAGGTATTCAAGGAAGAATCATGTAAGTAATAAATAATCAGACACATTTCGGCATGGAATTAAACATCTCGGTAGGTATTCAGGGAAGAATCATGTAAGTAATAAATAATCAGACACATTTCATTATGGACTTAAACATCTAGGTAGGGATTCAGGGAAGAATCATGTAAGTAATACATAATCAGACACATTTCAGCATGGAATTAAACATCTAGGTAGGTATTCAGGGAAGAATCATGTAAGTAATAAATAATCAGACACATTTCAGCATGGAATTAAACATCTTGGTAGGTATTCAGGGTAGAATCATGTAAGTAAAAAATAATCAGACACATTTCAGCATGGACTTAAACATCTCGTTAGGTATTCAGGGAAGAATCATGTAAGTAATAAATAATCAGACGCATTTCAGCATGGACTTAAACATCTAAGTAGGTATTCAGGGAAGAATCATGTAACTAATAAATAATCAGACACATTTCAGCATGGACTTAAACATCAAGGTAGGTATTCAGGGAAGAATCATGTAAGTAATAAATAATTAGACACATTTCAGCATGGACTTAAACATCTAGGTAGGTATTCAGGGAAGAATCATGTAAGTAATAAATAATCAGACACATTTCAGCATGGAATTAAACATCAAGGTAGGTATTCAGGGAAGAATCATGTAAGTAATAAATAATCAGACACATTTCAGCATGGACTTAAACATCTAGGTAGGTATTCAGGGAAGAATCATGTAAGTAATAAATAATCAGACACATTTCAGCATGGAATTAAACATCAAGGTAGGTATTCAGGGAAGAATCATGTAAGTAATAAATAATCAGACACATTTCAGCATGGACTTAAACATCTAGGTAGGTATTCAGGGAAGAATCATGTAAGTAATAAATAATCAGACACATTTCAGCATGGACTTAAACATCTAGGTAGGTATTCAGAGAGGAATCATGTAAGTAATAAATAATCAGACACATTTCAGCATGGAATTAAACATCAAGGTAGGTATTCAAGGAAGAATCATGTAAGTAATAAATAATCAGACACATTTCGGCATGGAATTAAACATCTCGGTAGGTATTCAGGGAAGAATCATGTAAGTAATAAATAATCAGACACATTTCATTATGGACTTAAACATCTAGGTAGGGATTCAGGGAAGAATCATGTAAGTAATACATAATCAGACACATTTCAGCATGGAATTAAACATCTAGGTAGGTTTTCAGGGAAGAATCATGTAAGTAATAAATAATCAGACACATTTCAGCATGGAATTAAACATCTTGGTAGGTATTCAGGGTAGAATCATGTAAGTAAAAAATAATCAGACATATTTCAGCATGGACTTAAACATCTCGTTAGGTATTCAGGGAAGAATCATGTAAGTAATAAATAATCAGACGCATTTCAGCATGGACTTAAACATCTAGGTAGGTATTCAGGGAAGAATCATGTAACTAATAAATAATCAGACACATTTCAGCATGGACTTAAACATCAAGGTAGGTATTCAGGGAAGAATCATGTAAGTAATAAATAATTAGACACATTTCAGCATGGACTTAAACATCTAGGTAGGTATTCAGGGAAGAATCATGTAAGTAATAAATAATCAGACACATTTCAGCATGGAATTAAACATCAAGGTAGGTATTCAGGGAAGAATCATGTAAGTAATAAATAATCAGACACATTTCAGCATGGACTTAAACATCTAGGTAGGTATTCAGGGAAGAATCATGTAAGTAATAAATAATCAGACACATTTCAGCATGGAATTAAACATCAAGGTAGGTATTCAGGGAAGAATCATGTAAGTAATAAATAATCAGACACATTTCAGCATGGACTTAAACATCTAGGTAGGTATTCAGGGAAGAATCATGTAAGTAATAAATAATCAGACACATTTCAGCGTGGACTTAAACATCTAGGTAGGTATTCAGAGAGGAATCATGTAAGTAATAAATAATCAGACACATTTCAGGATGGAATTAAACATCAAGGTAGGTATTCAAGGAAGAATCATGTAAGTAATAAATAATCAGACACATTTCGGCATGGAATTAAACATCTCGGTAGGTATTCAGGGAAGAATCATGTAAGTAATAAATAATCAGACACATTTCAGCATGGACTTAAACATCTAGGTAGGTATTCAGGGAAGAATCATGTAAGTAATACATAATCAGACACATTTCAGCATGGAATTAAACATCTCGGTAGGTATTCAGGGAAGAATCATGTAAGTAATAAATAATCAGACACATTTCAGCATGGACTTAAACATCAAGGTAGGTATTCAGGGAAGAATCATGTAAGTAATAAATAATTAGACACATTTCAGCATGGACTTAAACATCTAGGTAGGTATTCAGGGAAGAATCATGTAAGTAATAAATAATCAGACACATTTCAGCATGGAATTAAACATCAAGGTAGGTATTCAGGGAAGAATCATATAAGTAATAAATAATCAGACACATTTCAGCATGGACTTAAACATCTAGGTAGGTATTCAGGGAAGAATCATGTAAGTAATAAATAATCAGACACATTTCAGCATGGAATTAAACATCAAGGTAGGTATTCAGGGAAGAATCATGTAAGTAATAAATAATCAGACACATTTCAGCATGGACTTAAACATCTAGGTAGGTATTCAGGGAAGAATCATGTAAGTAATAAATAATCAGACACATTTCAGCATGGACTTAAACATCTAGGTAGGTATTCAGAGAGGAATCATGTAAGTAATAAATAATCAGACACATTTCAGCATGGAATTAAACATCAAGGTAGGTATTCGAGGAAGAATCATGTAAGTAATAAATAATCACACACATTTCGGCATGGAATTAAACATCTCGGTAGGTATTCAGGGAAGAATCATGTAAGTAATACATAATCAGACACATTTCAGCATGGAATTAAACATCAAGGTAGGTATTCAGGGAATAATCATGTAAGCAATAAATAATCAGACACATTTCAGCATGGACTTAAACATCTAGGTAGGTATTCAGGGAAGAATCATGTAAGTAATAAATAATCAGACACATTTCAGCATGGACTTAAACATCTAGGTAGGTATTCAGAGAGGAATCATGTAAGTAATAAATAATCAGACACATTTCAGCATGGAATTAAACATCAAGGTAGGTATTCGAGGAAGAATCATGTAAGTAATAAATAATCAGACACATTTCGGCATGGAATTAAACATCTCGGTAGGTATTCAGGGAAGAATCATGTAAGTAATACATAATCAGACACATTTCAGCATGGAATTAAACATCAAGGTAGGTATTCAGGGAAGAATCATGTAAGCAATAAATAATCAGACACATTTCAGCATGGACTTAAACATCTAGGTAGGTATTCAGGGAAGAATCATGTAAGTAATAAATAATCAGACACATTTCAGCATGGAATTAAACATCTCGGTAGGTATTCAGGGAAGAATCATGTAAGTAATAAATAATCAGACACATTTCAGCATGGAATTAAACATCTAGGTAGGTATTCAGGGAAGAATCATGTAAGTAATAAATAATCAGACACATTTCAGCATGGACTTAAACATCTAGGTAGGTATTCAGGGAAGAATCATGTAAGTAATAAATAATCAGACACATTTCAGCATGGAATTAAACATCAAGGTAGGTATTCAGGGAAGATGCATGTAAGTAATAAATAATCAGACACATTTCAGCATGGACTTAAACATCTCGGTAGGTATTCAGGGAAGAATCATGTAAGTAATAAATAATCAGACACATTTCAGCATGGAATTAAACATCAAGGTAGGTATTCAGGGAAGATGCATGTAAGTAATAAATAATCAGACACATTTCAGCATGGACTTAAACATCTCGGTAGGTATTCAGGGAAGAATCATGTAAGTAATAAATAATCAGACACATTTCAGCATGGAATTAAACATCAAGGTAGGTATTCAGGGAAGAATCATGTAAGTAATAAATAATCAGATGGTGCAGACATGAATTACCAGAGTCAACTCAATCATCTTTTTCCTGCCACGGTATGATTACCCTCCATCTATCTTCTCTTCTAAACCTCTTCTTTCAACTTGAAAGTGTATTTTCTTTTCTTGGCTGGCCCATTCTCCTCCCCCTCGGTTGTGCCTCTGCAAGCTGTAAATAATCAAATAACAAATTCTTCTTCTAGTAGCTCTATGACACAAAAAGCCTACTGAGATGTTTCATTATATGACAGATGTGTTTATAAAGTGCATACACTACAGCCTTATTCTAAAATAGATTAAATACACATTTTCCCCCATCAATCTACACACAATACCCCAAAATGACAAAGCAAAACTGTTTTTTAGAAATGTCTGCAAATTTATAATGAAACCCCCCCCCAGAAATATCACATTTACATAAGTATTCAGACCTTTTACTCAGTACTTTGTTGAAGCACTTTTGGCAGTGATTACAGCCTTGAGTCTTATTGGGTATGATCCTACAAGCTTGGCACACCTGTATTTGGGGAGTTTCTCCCATTCTTCTCTGCAGATCCTCTCAAGCTCTGTCAGGTTGGATGGGGAGTATCGCTGCACAGCTATTTTCAGGTCTCTCCAGAGTTGTTAGATCGGGTCCAACTCCAGATTCTGGCTGGGCCACTCAAGGACATTTAGAGACTTGATCCGAAGCCACTCCTGCATTGTCTTGGCTGTGTGCTTAGGGTCGTTATCCAGTTGAAAGGTGAACGTTCGTCCCAGTCTGAGGCCCTGAGCAGGTTTTCATCAAGGATCTCACTTACTTTGCTCCGTTCACCTTTCCCTCAATCCTGACTAGTCTCCCAGTCCCTGCCCCTGAAAAACATCCACACAATATGATGCTGCCACCACCATGCTTCAAGGTAGGGATGGTGCCAGGTTTCTTCCAGACGTGATGCTTGGCATTCAGGCCAAAGAGTTCAATCTTTGTTTCATGAGACCAGAGAATCTTGTTTCTCATGGTCTGATAGTCTTTAGGTGCATTTTGGCAAACTCTAAGCGGGCTGTCATGTGCCTTTTTACTAAGGAGTGGCTTCCGTTTGGCCACTCTACCATAAAGGCCTGATTGGTGGAGTTCTGTAGAGATGGTTGTCCTGTCTCCCATCTCCAGAGGAACTCTGCCGCTTAGTTAGAGTGACCACCGGGTTCTTGGTCACCTCCCTCACCAAGGCCTTTCTCCCGCGATTGCTCATTTTGGCTGGGCATCCAGCTCTAGGAATAGTCTGTGGTTCTAAACTTCTTCCATTTAAGAATGATTGAAGACACAGTGTTTTTGGGAACCTTCAATGCTGCAGAACTTTTTTGGTACCCTTCCCCAGATCTATGCCTCGACACAATCCTGTCTCAAAGCTCTACGACTATTCCTCATGGCTTGGTTTTTGCTCTGACATGCACTGTCAAATGTGGGACCTTATAAAGACAGGTGTGCGCCTTTCAAAATCATGTCCAATCAATTGAATTTACGATAGGTGGACTCGAGTCAAGTGGCAGAAACATCTCAGGGATGATCAAAGGAAACAGGATGCACCTGAGCTCAATTTCCAGTCTCATAGCAAAGGGTCTGAATACTTATGTAAATAAGGTATTTCTTATAGGTTTTATACATTTGCAAACATTTTGAAATACCTGTTTTCGCTTAGTCATTATGGGGTATTGTGTGTAGATTGATGAGGGAAAAAAATGATTTGATCAATTTTAGAATAAGGCTGTAACAAAATGAGGAAAAAGTCAATGGGTCTGAATACTTTCCTAATGCACTGTAGGCCTTGTCATGAAAACAGAATGATATTTAGACACACACACACACACACACACACATACATACATACACACAGTGAAAGAGAGTAATGCACCCACAGTGAGAGAGAGCAGTGGAGTGGGAGGATTCTGCGCTGGGCTGACTGGTTGATCTAGCTAACGTAGCTACATGGTTTACACATCAGCTAGCTTAGCCAGTTTATCTAATGGCAACCTAATTTGATAGCTAGCAAGTTAGCAATTTCCACACGCATATGGTTAATCTTTTCACTCTTTATGCTAAGATGGCTAGTTAACTTTGCCAAAAGGCAGAGATCATATGGGGAGCTAAAACAGGAGATTAAACATTGTCAGATTCTGGGTTAGCCAAAGCAAACTAGCTAGCCATTTAATTTGCACTCACCCTCAAAACACAATTTCAACATTAGAATTATATCAGAGAAATATTTATCTTACTCCAGAAATATACTGAACAAATATATGAACACAACATGCAAAGTGTTGGTTATGTTTCATGAGCTGAAATAAAAGATCCCAGAAATGCTCCATATGCAAAATAATATTTCTCCAAAATGTTATGCACAAATTTGTTTACATCCCTGTTAGTGAACATTTCTCCTTTACCAAGATAATCCATCCACCTGGCAGATGTGGCATATCAATAATCTGATTAAGCAGCATGATCACTACACAGATGCACCTTGTGCTGGGGACACCAATAGGCCACTCTAAAATGTGCCGTTTTGTCACGTTAGCTCTCTATGTACATTTAAGGACCAGCCATGCTGCCCTGTTCTAAGCCAATTGCAATGTTCGTCTTTGTGGCACCTGACCACATGACTGAACAGTAGTCCAGTTGTGACAAAACTAGGACCTGTAGGACCTTCTTGTTGATAGTGCTGTTAAGAAGGCAGAGCAGCGCTTTATTGTGGACAGACTTCTCCCCATCTTAGATACTGTTGTCTCAATATGTTTTGACCATGACATTTTACAATCCAGGGTTACTCCAAGCAGTTTAGTCACCTCAACTTGCTGAATTTCCACATTATTCATTACGAGACGTAGTTGAGGCTTAGGGTTTAGTGAATGATTTGTCCCAAATACAATGTTTTTAGTTTTTGAAATGTTTGGGACTAACTTATTCCTTACCAACCATTCTGAAACTAACTGTAGCTCTTTGTTAATTGTTGTAGTCATTTCAGTCGCTGTAGTAGTTGATGCGTATAGTGTTGAGTCATCCACATACATAGACACACTGGCTTTACTCATAGCCAGGGGCATGTCGTTAGTAAAGATTGAGGGACATAGACAGCTGCCCTGGGGAATTCCTGATTCTACCTGGATTATGTTGGAGAGGCTTCCATTAAAGAACACCCTCTGTGTTCTGTTAGACAGGTAACTCTTTATCCACAATATATTTCATTTTAATATTTTTTTATTTAACCTTTCATTTAACTAGGCAAGTCAGTTCATTTAAGAACAAATTATTATTTACAATGACGGCCTACACCGGCCAAACTCTGACGACGCTGGGCTAAATATGCACCGCCCTATGGGACTCGCAATCACAACTGGTTGCGATACAGCCTGGATTCGAACCAGGGTGTCTGTAGTGACGCCTCAAGCACTGAGATGCAGTGCCTTAGACTGCTGCTCCACTCCCCCCAAAAATATAGCAGGGGGTGTAAAGCCATAACTCATTCCTTTTCCAGCAGTAGACTATGATAATAATAATAATGTCAAAAGCCACACTGAAGTCTAACAAAACAGCCCCACAATCTTTTTCTCATCAATTTCTCAGTCATTTGTGTAAGTGCTGTGCTTGTTGAATGTCTTTCTCTATAAGCATGCTGAAAGTCTGTTGTTAATTTGTTTACTGTAAAATAGCATTGTATCTATTCAAGCACAATTTTTCCCAGAAGTTTACTAAGTGTTGGTAACAGGTTGATTGGTCGACCTGCGGGGCTTTACTATTCTTGGGTAACGGAATTTCTTTAGCTTCCCTCCAGGCCTGAGGGCTCACACTTTCTAGAAGGCTTAAATTGAAGATGTGGCAATATCGTCCGCTATTATCCTCAGTAATTTCCCATTCAAATTGTCAGACCCCGGTGGCTTGTCATTGTTGATAGACAACCATAATTTGTTCACCTCTTTCACACTCACATTTCAGAATTACAATGCTTGTCTTTAATTATTTGGTCAGATATACTTGGATGTGTGGTGTCAGCGTTTGTTGCTGACATGTCATGCCTAAAGTTTGCTAATCTTGCCAAATGAAAAATTCATTAAAAGTCGTTGGCAATATCAGTGAGTTTTGTGATTAATGAGCCGTCTGTTTCAACGAATGATGGAGCTGTTTGCATTTTTCCCCAAAATGTAAGCTTTTTACTATCATTCTTTATTTCAGATTCAGAAAACTGTTCTCAGTGAGGAAATTCATTTTGCAGCATAAAACATCACTTTTTTTTAAAGCAAAGGCCATTTACAAGCAAATAGGCAGGGTAAGTGCAGTTTCATAGGGCCAGTGCTAAGTGCAATTAGTCCAACGTTTTGTTAATAAGTTGCACAATTGCATTCGGGGGCAGGGAGTCTGTACCTGCTGGCAGAGGGAAGGAGCCTGAATTCGGAGTGATGTGGATAGGAATTTTATTCACCTTCTGGAAGGCTATGCCCAGGTACACAAATGACAGTTCTTGCTGTTGCTGCCTCATGATTTTCCCGCAAGACCTGACTATCTTGCCCAACCTATATTTTCTGTGCAAACTTGATATTCCCAAACCAGCATGTCAAGCAGTAGGACAGAATGTTCTAAATGAATGATTTTTAAATGAAAACCGTGATGGTTAGATCAACATTAAACAAGTGTAGTTTCCGTAGCAAATACAGTCTCTGTTGGCCTTTATTAAAAATAGCATCAGTACACTGATCCCAGGACAGCTTGTTGTCAATGATTAGCCCAAGGTATTTGTACTCCTCCGCTATTTCAATGGGCTCACCTGTTATCATTGATGGTGTGTGCATGGTAACTACCCTGGTAGGTTGACTGATTGATAGCCTGAACCAGGTTGCAGGCACTGGTTACAGTTGCAAGCTTTCTCTTGAGTGGGCAGACTGATGAGAGCCCGCCAATATTTAAATCACCCAGAAAATATACCTCTCTGCTGATATCACATACATTATCAATAATTTCACACGTTATCCAGATACTGACTGTTAGCACTTGGTGGTCTATAGCAGCTTCTCTCCAGAACGGGATTTCAGTGTGGCAGATGAACCTGTAGCCATATTATTTCAACAGTATTTAACATTAATGTAATGTGGTTCTGAATATAAATATCAACACCTCCACCTTTGGCATTTCTGTCTTCTCTGTAGATCTTATAACCATGTATTGCTACCACTGTATTATCTAAGTGAGTTTCAGAGATTTGTCAGAATATGAATGTAATCTAGCAAATTGTTGATTTCATGGACCTAGTTTCTTAATGTTAATATTGGGCTATTTTTAGCACTTTTCTGGGATGCTTGATTGTTTTTTTTTCTTTACTGGGAAGCTTATCAGAAGTAAATATGCTAATGTTATTTATGTTAGTGCAGGGTGAGCTGCACACGGTGGACTTCCTACTAGAGCACACTGCCTCAGTGCTAACAGTATCACTCTAGTTCATAGGCACATGATTACTGCATACATCAGCTGTAGGATCAGCAGAGGCATTCAGGGGAGTTAGAGGGGCATAAATTAGGTTACTTACATTGTGTCTTCCAACGTCCCTGGGATAAAGCATTATGACAACTCAGCAACACAATGGTAGGAATTAAGTAAACTGTGCTTGGGTCATTGTTAAGTAATTGTCTCAACAGAGCCTTGTTATGCTGTGAAAGGATCCAGGAACCCAAGTGATTTGGTTGGTTGGTCCCATCCTCCTTCTAATGCGAGCTCTGTTTCCAGAAGGTATCATGAGAATCAGGATAGAGTATGCCCGCTACTCCTGGCGATAGGTCCAGACCTCCCACAGCAGGCAGTGCCAAATCAGATCCAGAGGGAGGGAAAGGAGTTGAACACGACGACGAAGCTGCTGCTTGAATCAGCATCGCCTGAGCAGACACAGGCAATCCCAGCAATAAAGGTGCAGATAGATCAGGCACCAGTGCAGCGAAGCAATTCCTTATATCAATCTGCTCCGAACCTCTCACAGTAACTCCAGTCCGTTTAGCAGCATGCCGCTGCCTTCAGTTTCCACGACTTGTGACATGGGACCAGTGATGATTGGAAAACTCTCCTTGCCGTTCAACATCTACTCTACTACAGGATGGAGGAGGAGAAGCAGATGGAGACGGTTTCTTTGGCAGGCAAGTTTCAGGTAGCACAAGCCATTCGGATAGGGACAGATGACAAGGCGAGGAGACATTTACATTTACATTTAAGTCATTTAGCAGACGCTCTTATCCAGAGCGACTTACAAATTGGTGCATTCACCTTATGACATCCAGTGGAACAGTAGTGCATCTAAATCTTTTAAGGGGGAGGGGGGGTGAGAGGGATTACTTTATCCTATCCTAGGTATTCCTTAAAGAGGTGGGGTTTCAGGTGTCTCCGGAAGGTGGTGATTGACTCCGCTGTCCTGGCGTCGTGAGGGAGTTTGTTCCACCATTGGGGGGCCAGAGCAGCGAACAGTTTTGACTGGGCTGAGCGGGAACTGTACTTCCTCAGTGGTAGGGAGGCGAGCAGGCCAGAGGTGGATGAACGCAGTGCCCTTGTTTGGGTGTAGGGCCTGATCAGAGCCTGGAGGTACTGAGGTGCCGTTCCCCTCACAGCTCCGTAGGCAAGCACCATGGTCTTGTAGCGGATGCGAGCTTCAACTGGAAGCCAGTGGAGGGAGCGGAGGAGCGGGGTGACATGAGAGAACTTGGGAAGGTTGAACACCAGACGGGCTGCGGCGTTCTGGATGAGTTGTAGGGGTTTAATGGCACAGGCAGGGAGCCCAGCCAACAGCGAGTTGCAGTAATCCAGACGGGAGATGACAAGTGCCTGGATTAGGACCTGCGCCGCTTCCTGTGTGAGGCAGGGTCGTACTCTGCGGATGTTGTAGAGCATGAACCTACAGGAACGGGCCACCGCCTTGATGTTAGTTGAGAACGACAGGGTGTTGTCCAGGATCACGCCAAGGTTCTTAGCGCTCTGGGAGGAGGACACAATGGAGTTGTCAACCGTGATGGCGAGATCATGGAACGGGCAGTCCTTCCCCGGGAGGAAGAGCAGCTCCGTCTTGCCGAGGTTCAGCTTGAGGTGGTGATCCGTCATCCACACTGATATGTCTGCCAGACATGCAGAGATGCGATTCGCCACCTGGTCATCAGAGGGGGAAAGGAGAAAGATTAATTGTGTGTCGTCTGCATAGCAATGATAGGAGAGACCATGTGAGGTTATGACAGAGTCAAGTGACTTGGTGTATAGCGAGAATAGGAGAGGGCCTAGAACAGAGCCCTGGGGACACCAGTGGTGAGAGCACGTGGTGTGGAGACGGATTCTCGCCACGCCACCTGGTAGGAGCGACCTGTCAGGTAGGACGCAATCAAGCGTGGGCCGCGCCGAGATGCCCAACTCGGAGAGGGTGGAGAGGAGGATCTGATGGTTCACAGTATCGAAGGCAGCCGATAGGTCTAGAAGGATGAGAGCAGAGGAGAGAGAGTTAGCTTTAGCAGTGCGGAGCGCCTCCGTGATACAGAGAAGAGCAGTCTCAGTTGAATGACTAGTCTTGAAACCTGACTGATTTGGATCAAGAAGGTCATTCTGAGAGAGATAGCGGGAGAGCTGGCCAAGGACGGCACGTTCAAGAGTTTTGGAGAGAAAAGAAAGAAGGGATACTGGTCTGTAGTTGTTGACATCGGAGGGATCGAGTGTAGGTTTTTTCAGAAGGGGTGCAACTCTCGCTCTCTTGAAGACGGAAGGGACGTAGCCAGCGGTCAGGGATGAATTGATGAGCGAGGTGAGGTAAGGGAGAAGGTCTCCGGAAATGGTCTGGAGAAGAGAGGAGGGGATAGGGTCAAGCGGGCAGGTTGTTGGGCGGCCGGCCGTCACAAGACGCGAGATTTCATCTGGAGAGAGAGGGGAGAAAGAGGTCAGAGCACAGGGTAGGGCAGTGTGTGCAGAACCAGCGGTGTCGTTTGACTTAGCAAACGAGGATCGGATGTCGTCGACCTTCTTTTCAAAATGGTTGACGAAGTCATCTGCAGAGAGGGAGGAGGGGGGGGGGGGGGAGGCGGATTCAGGAGGGAGGAGAAGGTTGCAAAGAGCTTCCTAGGGTGCTTGGCAGATGCTTGGAATTTAGAGTGGTAGAAAGTGGCTTTAGCAGTAGAGAGAGAAGAGGAAAATGTAGAGAGGAGGGAGTGAAAGGATGTCAGGTCCGCAGGGAGGCGAGTTTTCCTCCATTTCCGCTCGGCTGCCCGGAGCCCTGTTCTGTGAGCTCGCAATGAGTCGTCGAGCCACGGAGCGGGAGGGGAGGACCGAGCCGGCCTGGAGGATAGGGGACATAGAGAGTCAAAGGATGCAGAAAGGGAGGAGAGGAGGGTTGAGGAGGCAGAATCAGGAGATAGGTTGGAGAAGGTTTGAGCAGAGGGAAGAGATGATAGGATGGAAGAGGAGAGAGTAGCGGGGGAGAGAGAGCGAAGGTTGGGACGGCGCGATACCATCCGAGTAGGGGCAGTGTGGGAAGTGTTGGATGAGAGCGAGAGGGAAAAGGATACAAGGTAGTGGTCGGAGACATGGAGGGGAGTTGCAACGAGGTTAGTGGAAGAACAGCATCTAGTAAAGATGACGTCGAGCGTATTTCCTGCCTTGTGAGTAGGGGGGGAAGGTGAAAGGGTGAGGTCAAAAGAGGAGAGGAGTGGAAAGAAGGAGGCAGAGAGGAATGAGTCAAAGGTAGACGTGGGGAGGTTAAAGTCGCCCAGAACTGTGAGAGGTGAGCCGTCCTCAGGAAAGGAGCTTATCAAGGCATCAAGCTCATTGATGAACTCTCCGAGGGAACCTGGAGGGCGATAAATGATAAGGATGTTAAGCTTGAAAGGGCTGGTAACTGTGACAGCATGGAATTCAAAGGAGGCGATAGACAGATGGGTAAGGGGAGAAAGAGAGAATGACCACTTGGGAGAGATGAGGATCCCGGTGCCACCACCCCGCTGACCAGAAGCTCTCTGGGTGTGCGAGAACACGTGGGCAGACGAAGAGAGAGCAGTAGGAGTAGCAGTGTTGTCTGTGGTGATCCATGTTTCCGTCAGTGCCAAGAAGTCGAGGGACTGGAGGGAGGCATAGGCTGAGATGAACTCTGCCTTGTTGGCTGCAGATCGGCAGTTCCAGAGGCTACCGGAGACCTGGAACTCCACGTGGGTCGTGCGCGCTGGGACCACCAGATTAGGGTGGCTGCGGCCACGCGGTGTGGAGCGTTTGTATGGTCTGTGCAGAGAGGAGAGAACAGGGATAGACAGACACATAGTTGACAGGCTACACAAGAGGCTACGCTAATGCAAAGGAGATTGGAATGACAAGTGGACTACACGTCTCGAGTGTTCAGAAAGTTAAGCTTACGTAGCAAGAATCTTATTGACTAAAATGATTCAAATGATACAGTACTGCTGAAGTAGGCTAGCTGGCAGAGGCTGCGTTGTTGACTATGTAGGCTAGCTGGCATTGGCTGCATTGTTGACACTACACTAATCAAGTCGTTCCGTTGAGTGTAATAGTTTCTACTGTGCTGCTATTCGGGGCTAGCTGGCTAGCTAGCAGTGTTGATTACGTTACGTTGCGTTAAAAGAACGACAATAGCTGGCTAGCTAACCTAGGAAATCGCTTTAGACTACACAATTATCTTTGATACAAAGACGGCTATGTAGCTAGCTATGTAGCTAGCTACGATCAAACAAATCAAGCCGTTGTACTGTAATGAAATGAAATGAAAAATGTGATACTACCTGTGGAGCGAAGCGAAATGCGACCGGATTGTTGAGTGCAGAAGTTCTGTTCGGTAGACGTTGGCTAGCTGTTAGCTAGCTAGCAGAGTCTCCTACGTTAAGGATGACATAAAACTACACACTCTAAACTACACAATTATCTTGGATACGAAGACAGCAAAGACAACTATGTAGCTAGCTAACACTACACTAATCAAGTCGTTCAGTTGAGTGTAATAGTTGTGCTGCTAATCGGTAGACGGTGGACTAGCTAACGGTGGACGTTAGCTAGCTGGCTAGCTGCAGGGCAGTGTAGACTGCGTTAGGACGACGAAATACGATAATTACGCAATTATCTATGATACAAAGACGGCTATGTAGCTAGCTAAGAAGAAATTGCTAAGATTAGACAAATCAAACCGTTGTACTATAATGAAATGTAATGAAATGTAATACTACCTGCGGACCGAGTGCAGATGCGACCGCTCGCTCCAACCCGGAAGTTGTTGTCCATCAGGCCCGAGCGGCGTCCAGCCATGGGAGTTGAGAAAGTTCCAATTACCGTTTTCCCCAAAAGTTTGAGCAGAATTTAGATTTATTTGCTAAGCATAGCCACCTCATTCCTGTAATCCTCCGCAAGCAAACAATTGCCACATTAGAACTCTGGATTGTCGATATTCTCTCTGACAAAGGCGTAATAAACACCGCTTCTACAGCACTGGAAAAGTTTGTTAGCTAATCCAGGTGTAGCGGGCTTCATTGCAACCTAGCTAGCTAGCTGGCTAGTTGGTAGCAGGTGTTGACATATGCATCTGAGTTCTTGAGTTCTGAAGTTTTCGGTGTTGAGTCGGTGTCCCCTGGCAACAGTTTGCGGGGAAACCCATGAAGCACATTGAGGGGCTATACTGATCCAAATTTGGAATCACACTCACTCACACACTGGAAATAAGCACTTTCCTTTAGCTTGTGCTATTGAGAATGTTGTATGTTGTACGTGTTCCCTTCAGTAGTCTGGCTCCCTGTGTTTGGGGCGGAGTGTGTAATCACCAGGTGTGCTGATGGAGGAGATGCATACGACAGTGTTCCAGTTCCCGCCAATATTCAGCAACCTCACACAGCCATTGAAGAGAAGTGGGACAAGAGCCGTGGTGGAGATACAGGGTTTGACGGACAACTTTGAGAGCCTATAGACTTGAGAGTTTTGATGGCAGGCTATTTTGAATACATTTCATTGGTCAAGTGGTTGTGAAACCTTCTTATAGACATAAAGGGGAAAAGTACAGATAAAAAAAAAAAAAATTATAATCACAACATTTGGAGTGATTAGGTTTTCACCTAGCAGCGACGATAAAATAATTTAAACCTATGTAACTGAAGTGATTTGTTAAAAATGTAACGGAGTATCCTTCAGAAATTACTTGAGTAAGAGTACAAGTACAGCCCACAGAGAGTAACTAGATAAGTACTAATTCCTTCAAAACTGTACTTAAGTACATGTAACTCATTACTTGTAGTGCGATACAACCCACTTCAGTGTGGCAGTATAGCAGGAACAGTGGCATCTAGTGGTCAAAATGTGATACTTTCAAACTACTTTATGGTAAATAATGCAAGTGACTTCAATGACTAATCTCTGAACAAGGGAGAAAAAAACATCTCCAGATTCACAGGTAATACATTACATACAGTGGGGCAAAAAAGTACTTAGTCAGCCACCAATTGTGCAAGTTGTCCCAAAAGATGAGAGAGGCCTGTAATTTTCATCATAGGTACACTTCAACTATGACAGACAAAATGAGAAAAAAAATCCAGAAAATCACATTGTAGGATTTTTAATGAATTTATTTGCAAATTATGGTGGAAAATAAGTATTTGGTCACCTACAAACAAGCAGGATTTCTGGCTCTCACAGACCTGTAACTTCTTCTGTAAGAGGCTCCTCTGTCCTCCACTCGCTACCTGTATTAATGGCACCTGTTTGAACTTGTCATCAGTATAAAAGACAACTGTCCACAACCTCAAACAGTCACACTCCAAACTCCACTATGGCCAAGACCAAAGAGCTGTCAAAGGACACCAAAAACAAACTTGTAGACCTGCACCAGGCTGGGAAGACTGAATCTGCAATAGGTAAGCAGCTTGGTTTGAAGAAATCAACTGTGGGAGCAATTATTAGGAAATGGAAGACATACAAGATAATCTCCCTCGATCTGGGGCTCTACGCAAGATCTCACCCCGTGGGGTCAAAATGATCACAAGAACGGTGAGCAAAAATCCCAGAACCACACGGGGGGACCTAGTGAATGACCTGCAGAGAGCTGGGACCAAAGTAACAAAGCCTACCATCAGTAACACACTACGCCACCAGGGACTCAAATCCTGCAGTGCCAGACATGTCCCCCTGCTTAAGACAGTACATGTCCAGGCCCGTCTGAAGTTTGCTAGAGAGCATTTGGATGATCCAGAAGAAGATTGGGAGAATGTCATATGGTCAGATGAAACAAAAATACAACTTTTTGGTAAAAACTCAACTCGTCTGGTTTGGAGGACAAAGAATGCTGAGTTGCATCCAAAGAACACCATACCTACTGTGAAGCATGAAGCATGGGGGTGGAAACATCATGCTTTGGGGCTGTTTTTCTGCAAAGGGACCAGGACGACTGATCTGTGTAAAGGAAAGAATGAATGGGGCCATGTATCGTGAGATTTTGAGTGAAAACCTCCTTCCATCAGCAAGGGCATTGAAGATGAAACGTGGCTGGGTCTTTCAGCATGACAATGTTCCCAAACACACCACCCGGGCAACGAAGGAGTGGCTTCGTAAGAAGCATTTCAAGGACCTGGAGTGGCCTAGCCAGTCTCCAGATCTCAACCCCATAGAAAATCTTTGGAGGGAGTTGAATGTCCGTCTTGCCCAGCAACAGCCCCAAAACATCACTGCTCTAGAGGAGATCTGCATGGAGGAATGGGCCAAAATACCAGCAACAGTGTGTGAAAACCTTGTGAAGACTTACAGAAAACGTTTGACCTCTGTCATTGCCAACAAAGGGTATATAACAAAGTATTGAGATCAACTTTTGTTATTGACCAAATACTTATTTTCCACCATAATTTGCCAATAAATGCATTAAAATTCCTACAATGTGATTTTCTTGATTTTGTTTCTCTCCTTTTGTCTGTCATAGTTGAAGTGTACCTATGATGAAAATTACAGGCCTCTCATCTTTTTAAGTGGGAGAACTTGCACAATTGGTGGTTCACTAAATACTTTTTTGCCTCACTCTAGTATGGAGAAGCAATACTACAAGACACAGCTTTATACTACTTGTCACACAGAGAGCTGCTACTGTATACTGGTTGTTGGGGTGGGATTGGCATGGGGTGTGAGGGGTCCGTGGGTGTTTTTTAAAACATTTGTTGATTCCTTCATGTCTTACTCATTGGTAGGAAGTTTAAGAAGTTTGGCCCAAATCTGTTGTTGGGTACTATTATTTATTGAATATTATCAAATCAAAGTTTATTTGTCACATGTGCCGAACACAACAGGTGTAGACCTTACAGTGAAATGCTTACTTACAGGCTCTGACCAATAGTGCAAAAAATACATTTGATTTGATTTGAAAAGACAGTAGCGAGGCTACATACAGACACCGGTTAGTCAGGCTGATTGAGGTAGTATGTACATGTAGATATGAACAGAGAGTAGCAGTAGCGTAGAACAGGGGTTAGCGGGTGGTGGGACACAATGCAGATAGTCCGGTTAGCCAATGTGCAGGAGCACTGGTTGGTCGGCCCAATTGAGGTAGTATGTACATGAATGTATAGTTAAAGTTACTATGCATATATGATAAACAGAGAGTAGCGCAGCAGCGTATTGGGGGGGGGGGGGGGGGGCAGTAGCAGAGAGAACAGTCTATGACTGGGGTGGCTGGGGTCTTTGCCAATTTAAGGGCCTTCCTCTGACACCGCCTGGTGTTGAGGTCCTGGATGGCAGGCAGCTTAGCCCCAGTGATGTACAGGGCCGTACGCACCACCCTCTGTAGTGCCTTGCGGTCAGAGGCTGAGCAATTGCAGTACCAGGCAGTGATGCAACCAGTCAGGTTCTCGATGTTGCAGCTGTAGAACCTTTTGAGGATCCCAGGACCCATGCCAAATCTTTTTAGTTTCCTGAGGGGGAATAGGCTTTGTCGTGCCCTCTTCACGACTGTCTTGGTGTGTTTGGACCATAGCAGTTTGTTGTTGATGTGGACACCAAAGAACTTGAAGTTCTCATCCTGCTCCACTACAGCCCTGTCGGTAAGACTGGGGGTGTGCTCAGTCCTCCTTTTCCTGTAGTCCACAATCATCTCCTTAGTCTTGATTACGTTGAGGGATAGGTTTTTATTC
This sequence comes from Oncorhynchus nerka, assembly GCF_034236695.1. NCBI lineage: Eukaryota > Metazoa > Chordata > Actinopteri > Salmoniformes > Salmonidae > Oncorhynchus > Oncorhynchus nerka. The sequence goes on from NC_088407.1 coordinate 24,569,943, forward strand.
TGGCACCAAATTAAAATAGCCAATTTGAGTGCAATCAAATATCTTTTATTACTCAGGGATCACATTTAATTTAATCTTATCTGTTACTAATTACAGTAACAATTTCATAACAATTTGAGATGGTTGTTGTCGAAATCCTCTTTCTTGTGCTTTTTGAGGTGGAATGGCCCGGAAGGTAAAATGGCTACAGCAGAATGCATTAGGTAGTGTTGCTGCTGTGTTTGGATGTGTGTTAAAGTGTGCAGTGTGATATCACACAGCCACCAAGCCTAAATGTACTGTATCCTCTCTGGCTGGTTGGTTTGTAACTAGAGCTATGGTATGACAGGGGTTGCCCTGAAATTACTTTAAAATAAATATATGGTGCAGTCACAGAAATGCATGCACACACACACACACACACACACACACACACACACACACACACACACACACACACACACACACACACACACACACACACACACACACACACATATACACAAACACTTATAACAAATACGTATCACCCATATACCACGTACACAATACCCTATTCACACTCATACGAACAGACATGTGTAGTCGTGGCCAAAAGATTGACGCAAATATACATTTTTGCAAAGTCTGCTGCCTCAGTTTGTATGATGTCAATTTGCATATACTCCAGAATGTTATGAAGAGTGATCAGATGATTTGCAATTAATTGCGAAGTCCCTCTGTGCCGTGCAAATTAACTGAATCCCCCAAAAACATTTCCACTGCATTTCAGCCCTGCCACAAAAGGACCAGCTGACATTATGTCAGTGATTCTCTCATTAACACAGGTGTGAGTGTTGATCACTCTGTCATGCTGATTGAGTTTGAATAACAGACTGGAAGCTTCAACAGGAGGGTGGTGCTTGGAATCATTGTTCTTCCTGTCAACCATGGTTACCTGCAAGGAAACACTCACCGTCATCATTGCTTTGCACAAAAAGGGCGTCACAGGCAAGCATATTGCTGCCAGTAAGATTGCACCTAAATCAACCATTTATCGGATCATCAAGAACTTCAAGGAGAGTGGTTCAATTGTTGTGAAGAAGGCTTCAAGGCACCCAAGAAAGTCCAGCAAGCGCCAGGACCGTCTCCTAAAGTTGATTCAGCTGCGGGATCGGGGCACCACCAGTACAGAGCTTGCTCAGGAGTGCATCTGCATGCACAGTGAGGCAAAGACTTTTGGAGGATGGCCTGGTGTCAAGAAGGGCAGCAAAGAAGCCACTTCTCTCCAGGAAAAGCATCAGGAACAGACTGATATTCTGCAAAAGGTACAGGGATTGGACTGCTGAGGACTGGGGTAAAGTCATTTTCTCTGATGAAGCCCCTTTCCGATTGTTTGGGGCATCCAGAAAAAAAGCTTGTCTGGAGAAGACAAGGTGAGCGCTACCATCAGTCCTGTGTCATGCCAACAGTAAAGCATCCTGAGACCATTCATGTGTGGGGTTGCTTCTCAGCCAAGGGAGTGGGAAAACACACACACTACAGGTTCCCTAGGGGCTGGAGTTGTCATTGCATTGCAGACGGTCCTTCACAGCATTTACTGTACGTGTCCCACACATAGAGGTTTATTGTGTTTCCGGTAAGCAAAGATTGACTGAATCAGTAGCTGATGACTGGGGGGCAGGTGGGCCGGTCATTCCTGGGTGTTCAGAAGAGAGGAGGAAGTAGCATCACTAGGACATTATGATGCTAAGGAGGGGAGGTAGCTAGACATTGGGCCGGCATCCCACATGGTAGCCTTTTTTTATTTGCTCTGCTTTTGACTAGGGCCCTTAGGGAATAGGGTGCCATTTGGTACTCACCCTGGGTTAGACAGACAGGCCGCTAGTCACTTTCAATGTAAAATGGAAATGGGCTAATGCAGGCCTGCAGGCCACAAAGGCAGACATGAGGGAGAGAGTGTGAAAGTGAGGGAGGGAAGTAAGGAAATAAATACTTAGAAATCAAAAAGGAATGAGAGAGAGCCAGAGAGAATCTGGAGGAGAGTCAACAGGCAATGTCATTTACCCAAATAATGACATCAGCAACAGTAAAGATGAAGGTCCCAAACATGTTTTCAGGGCATTAGCTCCCCTCATAAAGGAGAGGGAAACCAGCTCTCTGTCTTTCCATTATCCCTCCATCCCTCCTGCTCTCCTCTCAACCTCTCCATCCCTCCATCACCCCCCCTAAGCTGCTCTGCTATTTGCTTCGTCGCGGCTTAAGATGGAGAATTGAATCCCTATCAGACTCAGTTCATTTCCAGTGCAGTGTTATATACTGTATATGTAATATATAATAGTGTTATCTGCAGTGTTATTAGTAGGATATATTTAAGCTGTTCCACATGTCAAGAGGTCAACTTAGCTGATGCTCTTATTATTCCGTCTCTGTTAATGCTGTGGTGTTTAGTGGATCTAATTCAACAGGAAATGACTGCTTAGAGGAAGTCATTATGTGAGGAATATGATATGGGATGTGATCATGTGTTGCCGGGAGGTCTCTGGACCATCATATCTATCACACAATGCAACACAAGATGATGGTACCACAGCCTCTGTGATAAAATGGCTTCTATAACATATTATGATCCAAATATTGCTTTATATAGAATCACCTAACCTGCACAGCACATTATATGACTTTGGCAGATTCAGTAACTTTAAGCAATAACGGTATAGTCTGTGTACTCAGTTGGAAAGGTCAGGTCCAAAGAGAACATCTCAGTTTGCTTTGACACCAACACAAATATAGACGCAACATGTAAAGTGTCTGTCCCATGTTTCATGAGCTGAAGTAGAAGATCCCAGAAGTGTTCCATACACACAAAAAGCTTATTTCTCAACAATATTAAGCACAAATGTGTTTACATCCCTGCTAGTGAGCATTTCTCCTTTGCCAAGATAGTCCATCCACCTGACAGGTGTGGCATATCAACAATCTGATTAAACAGCGTGATCATCACACAGGTGCACCTTGTGCTGGGGACAATATAATGCCACTCTAAAATGTGCAGTTTATTTAAAAATGATATTTAACTTATTCAAGTTTTGAGGTAGTGTGCAATTGTCATGCTGACTGCAGGAATGTCGACCAGAGCTGTTGCCAGAGAATTCTCTACCATAAACCACCTTCAATGTCGTTTTAGAGAATTTGGCAGTACTTCCAACCGAACTCACCTCTACGTGTAACCATGCAAGCCCAGGACCTCCACATCCGGCTTCTTCACCTGCGGAATAATCTGAGACCAGCCACCCGGACAGCTGATGAAACTGAGGAGTATTTCTCTCTGTAATAAAGCCATTTTGCGGAACAAACTAATTATAATTGGCTGGGCCTGGCTCCCCAGTGGGTGGGCCTGGCTCCCCAGTGGGTGGGCCTGGCTCCCCAGTGGGTGGGCCTGGCTCTCAAGTGGGTGGGCCTATGCACCCACTTGCAGGCCCACCCACGGCTACACACCTGCCCAGTCATGTTAAATCCATAGATTAGGGCCTAAAGTATGTTTTTCAATTGACTGATATCCTTATATGAAGTGTAACTCAGTAAAATCGTTGAAATTGTTGCATGTTGCATTTATATTTTTGTTCAATATAGCTTAGAAAAAAATATATAACTTTCCTCAAATTTCCATATTTTCCAAAAGTCCTGGTTGGAGGATTTCGGATTCCCTGTTTATTCCCCCCTGATCAGGATTTCTGTAAAACCTGGACATTTGGGAAAGTTACCAGAATTTTGCAACCTTAGTTGGAGGCTAAAAGGTAAGGGTGGATGGATATAGAGTAATTGTGGGTATAATCTGTGAGGCAGTCTGTTTTAGTAGGGCCTCATAATAATCATAATCAGAGCAGTGGAGACTGAACAGAGAGGGACAGTAATAAGTACTGTAGGCTGGTCCCCAATCATATTTTCCTCTCCTCTCTTTCACTACTTTCTAGCTCCCTTTTGTTTCTCTCTCTCTCTCTCTCTCTCTCTCTCCCTTTCTTAGATTTTCCTCTCTCTCCCTTTATTCTCAATCTCTCTTTTCTCAGCCTTTTTATCACTCTCTCTCTCCCTCATTCCCTCCCCTCCCTCTGTTTCTCAGTCTCTGTCTCCCTAGCGTCCTACCCCCTTCTCTCTCACATTTGGACATGTTAAGTTGCCTAAATGATTTCATAAGCATCTTGGCCTTCAGTGTAGGAGGGGGAGAGAAAGGAGGAAATTATTAACATGGCACTGATTAGGCCTAATTATGAGTTTGACTAAAGGTTTTAATTAGGCAACCGAGCCGACTATTTTCAGAGGGCGACAGAGGGGAGGGGGGTGGGGGGGTGGGGAGTTAGTGGAGAGTAAACGGGAGAAGGTGAGAGAAGAGAGGAGCGAGTGAGAGTGTGCATGAGAGTGTGCATGCCGATCAGTTGTCACCTCTGGAGCAGAAGGGAAAGGCATGGTTTTTCTGTCTGTTTCTCCTGGTGCACGGTATCTTGTGCGATTTCCAATTATGAGCCTTCATTCCTCTCTCTTTCTTGGTCTCCAAGCTTTCCATAGATCCTTGTGTCAAACATTATCTTCCCTTTATTTTATACTCTCATCTCCATGTCTTGTTCCACCAATGCTCATTGTCTCTCTTTTCCTTTCCTTCCTGTTCCACATTACAACCCCGTCGTCCCCGTCTACTCCTGTCCTCTCTGTTTCCCTCCATGGTTTCTGTACAGTAGTCCATTTGGCACAGGCCTCGTCTCTATCTCTCCACCCTCTCGTTCCCTCTCTCTCTCACCTCAATTTTCAGCTTCTGCATAATTAATTAGCAGCAGTGTTCACTATTACTGCAATTACTTCAGAGAAGCAGAAAACCAGAGAATCAGGCCAAAATGAAAACTAAGGGGTGAAGAGAGATTTACAACCTTAAAGAGAGTCTCCATAACGGGGAAAATGGAATTGAATGGTGTGATTTTTTTTTTGTATCATACAAGACCAATTTGAAATAGACTACTCCAATCCCTTAGTAGACTAAAGCAAGAAGCAAAGGCTGTGGCACAAAACAAATATGTAATATCATAGTGATTATAATTGTTTATGTGTCAGATATGGAAAACTCAGGTTCTTTTGTGCCCAATTGTAAATGTATTTGAAAAGCTAGGAAATGTCTCTCAAAAATGGTAGTTCAAAAAATTGCAATGTCTCTTTAAAAAAAAGGTCTCTTCTGTTTGCTAAAAAAAAATCGATCAACATTTATCTTC